>NW_002238029.1:33425-35532 GCF_000150955.2 Phaeodactylum tricornutum CCAP 1055/1
CCTTTTTGGGGGGGGGGGGGGGCTACATATTGCTCTCGCTTGACCATGAGCCTTTACTGTTGACGCGCGTACGCTCTATCAAGCTCCTGCTGGGGTAGAGATATGGAGGTGAGAGATTCGGGGGAGACTCATACAGATTGTAGAGCCTTCAATAAATCCTATTTGATTAAAATCCTAGCTAGCTTGATCCGGCCCATCCATAGAGTCGCAAAGTGTTTTCGAAACAGGCTTCGGTGACTTGTGAGAGCGGCACGTGTCTAATGCCTGCAATGATCTCGGCAACTTGGATGATATGACAAGGTTCTTGTCTGCTTTTAACGGTCAATCCACTTTCGAACTTCTTTTCCGACTTCCCTTCAAAATGAGTTTTTATGTATTGATATCCAGGGTGTGCTTTCCGTACTTCACAGTAGGGGCAATCGGTTTCTAAAAGAATGCGGTCTAAACGCAAGTGCTGGGCAACTTGCAGGTTATCATCGGTTCGCAAACTGCAACCGTTCAGCCCAATATAGAGACCAAGGTCCTCAATAAAGTCATTTGCGAGTTCGAGGGTATCGTCGAAAGAATGAACCACACCACCCGCCTTCCAGCAGTCCCGATGGGTCTGCAGAACATCATATAGATCCTTTCCAACGTTACGATTGTGTAGAAATAGAGGAAGAGCTGTTTTGGAAGCCAATATGGTTAGTTGTTGAACGAGATACTTGTGCTGTACATCCTTTGGGCAAAATTCGAGTCGATCGTAATCCAACCCAATTTCGCCAATGGCGACAACTGTTCCATCTTTTATACCGTCCTCGGCGATTTCCAACAATTCTTGAAGCAAATCGCCCGACGATGCTTCAGAGTCTTCAAAAACTTGTTGACAGCGTGTGGGATGGACGCCGACGGTGCAGGTGAAGTCAATGCTAGGATAAAGGTCGCGCCAAGCACGTGCTTGTACGACGGCGCTCCTTGATTCTTCCACTGTACCAGCTGTGAGAATAATTCGGCGGACTCCCACTCGTGACGCACGTTCCAGTATTTGCTCTAGATCTGGTTCGTGCCGAAATTTACCGCGATACGTGCCCTTGGTAAAGCGCTCTTCCAAGAGGTTGGCACCGATATCTACGAATCGATGTTGTGATTGGCTCTTGGTACCGGCGTCAGAACACATGTTGGTGTTCATTATTTTGATAGCTACAAGTGAGCGTTGGAAACGGGACTGCTTCGAAAAGACTCCAAAAGAATGTGAGACAGTTTTCCTAGCGCTGGAAGTTAAAAAGAACAATGTTGCCTTCGAAACAGCATTCCTCATTGTCCGCAAGAGGCCGATCCTTTGCTTACCAGCGTTTGGCGTTACGATTTGAGGCTTTTGAAAATCCATTTGACTGCATGTCGGTCTTTTGGTGTGTTAGGGCTCTCACTCATAGGTTTTGAAAAGAGGAAGAAGGCCTATCCGGGCGACGCCTAGCCCGCAATTCCCCTATCCGGGCCAAATCCGAGTTTTTCTAAGTAATATTTTTTGAGCGCGAAGTACCTCTTAAGTAACACAACCATTTAGCATTTTTTCCTTTATATTTGTCTATGATCGTGTAGAGTATATTCCTCATGCATTGGCATCAGTAGCTGTTGGTGGTAAAAATCAATGCCTCCCATCCATTTGTTGCCTTTAAAGCAGTTTGCTTGGAACACTTGCTACCAACTCCTACGTGGTACAATCGCACAAAGTTACAAGTACACCAAGAGAATAAACCACCATGAGGCTAGCAGTCAGTGAAATCTTTCCTTCGTATAATGCTCTCCAGACTGCATGGTTTTCCCACAACCAAGTACTTGAGAAAAACTACAGAATTTTGGAAAACAAATCTGGAAAGTGCTTTCGAGCCAATTGCATTTCAGCGCCTGAAAGGAACTGGAAACAGAACGAAACAATTTGTCAGTGCCACATCAATGCAAGACCTGTGAAAAATAGCGACGGTTGCCTCACTGGAGAGTGGAAAATCTGCTCTTTTCATGGTGTGCACACTTGCTCAGATTATGAGTCCACACGAAAACGCAATTATAAGTGTTCGGTCCTCAATGCGGTTTCTCCGTCATTAAGTGGATATGTTCCAAACCGGAAGAA
>NW_002238030.1:0-11419 GCF_000150955.2 Phaeodactylum tricornutum CCAP 1055/1
CACTTATGCGCTATCAGCGTTAAGATCCTCCGACGAGGGAAAAAAAATCACAGACTGCACCAATTGCGGACTCTTGACGGACAATAGCTTTAAGCATCTTGAGATACCATTTGCAATGGTGAGTGTGAACAACGTCGATTTAGACAGCTTGTGAATTGCGTGACGGCAACAGACATCATGGACCAGGATTCACAACGTTCGCTGGGAAAAGGCTTCTTCGGAATAATCCTGTCTGGAAAGCTAAAGCAATTCCGTGAATCGGAAAGCATCCATTGTAATCGAACATTTGATTCAAGCCTCCAACAGATAGCACATACGATGCAGCCTTTGCATGTGTACCGGGAGTGGAACGAACTGTTATTCCTCAAATGTTTTAAAGCATACAGTTATGGAGGGACTTAGAAAAGTCCTGCAGAGAATTGGTACAAAGGAGAACGAGATTTGTTTGGCTTTTATGTCATTACGTTGGCGAAGAAGCTAAGGGAATGCGGTGTGTTTGGCGTGTCGAGCGACGAGTCTTTGAACCATGCTACCAAAAATAGGATAGAATGGGAAAACCGAGAAAAAATTGGAGCTGGCATGGTTGAAAATGCAATTTCACGCTACGCTTGCCCCAGTATAACAGAAACTCAACCCATAGAATAGGTCGATTGATTATTCGAAAGAAATTACCAGCAAGGGTGTCTCTTTTCCTTGATGAATTGAGCAGAAGACAACATTGGTAATTTATAAGGATTCTGGTGTTTGGTCGATAAAGCTGTCAGGGAAATCTTCATTCGACAAGCACTGGCGGTCGCTACAGACGAGCAGTTTGCGAACGCGTAGGATCTCGAACCGCATTCTCTTCTTAAGCTCAAACACGACGGTGAAGGTACCTCTATCCCTGTAATAGATCCTTCTAGGGTAAATGGAGGTATGGTAGTCGAATTGGTTTGCTCTGTGATGGGACTAATGACGAAAGTAGCTGGCATGAGCAGCAACAAGATGTCGCCATATCTTCTCATATGGTATCGAAGGACTCAAAGGTTAGGTTGAACAGCGTTTTTGGGTGTTCTTGAATAGCTCTATTTGTCCAGTGCTTTCATGTATCAATATTTACGTTGAGTTCCTCTTGATTTTTTTCAAAAAGACTGAAGCAATTTGCAGATCCACATCCTCCCATGTGTAGTCGAAATAAAGTGAGGCCTCGAGTATTGTTACGACAACTCCAGACAGAGTCAAAACTGCCTCACAATCTTGCGTAGGATTTTAAATAAACCATTTACTTCTTATAAACATACATTTCCCGGGCAAAAACCAATGCTTCACGTGAACTGTAGAAAATTTCCATTTGCAGCGAAAATTTCTACTTCGCCCACAGCCATATAATTCTCGCAACATTTTTTATGGTAGCACACATATTGTGATGACTAAAAGTACCGGGATAATCTAACATAAAGTCCATTCCTTGTTTACAGTTCATGCAAATTGTGACCAGCGAACTTCCATCTTGATCCAGCCTGATTTCTCCGTATAAATGCCCAGAATTTCGGAGTTTCTTTCTATAGACCTTGGTTGGATTTCCAATTACGTTCACAATGACCCGTAAAAACTCCGTACAGTCAGAGTTAAATTTGTGCGGTATGATTTGAGATGGTTGTCTCGTGGGTCACATTTCTGATATTCCTGTTAATTGCAAATGAAAAATAGCTGGAAGCAGTGGTAGTGTTCAAAACGAATGACCCAAAGATTTCAAGGAAACCGCAAGATTGTCACAAAACAAGGCGACAAATCTACAAAACACACTCACGGTCAATAATCAATATCCAACACAAATGAACGTAAACGACTTCAACAAGGACTATTCCGACGATGATTCAGTATCGGTAGACCTATCTTCGACCGGAACAAATACTGAAAGTGATCGGCAGGCCAAGTCCGACGAACGCGACGAAACCAAGGAAGTCCAAAGATTGGCTGCTTCGGAGACGGCACACATTCGTTTCTGGCGTTTGGTGGTTGTGTCTTTGCTACTCATATCAGGTGCCGTGCTTTCAACGTTCACCTACGTTTTCCTTAATGGCGAAGAGAAAGACGACTACGTAGATGCTGTAAGTGTCGATGGTTAGGCTATGCGTCGCATTTTCACTTTCTTCCGCCAAATTTAAAATCTCAGCAGATCCCCTTTTGACTCCAGTACTACCTATTTGCAAACACTGTCCGTGACATTACACGCTTTCGGGCGGGTAATATGTTTGAGGCCTACCAGGGACTAGGAGAAACGTTGACGGCACACGCGACCAACATGAACTTGACCTTTCCGTTTGTCTCGTTGCCGATGTTCGAAGTCGCGGGTCGACATACTTTAGCCCAATCGCGCAACGAACTTCTATTTTTTGCGCCGTTTGTCGCGGGTGACCGAAAAGAGGAATGGGAGCAATATGCTGTTGAGCATCAGGGGTGGCTTGATGAGGGCCGAAAGATTCGACTGGAAGCGGATCAGACCTTACAAGTATCATCCTTCATCGAAGGCCCTATCCCCACTCGGATTTTTGAGCTTTTAACGGCGGTAGGAGATCTTGATCTATCGCCACTGGGGCGTGACTATCTGGCAGACATCTCCTGTTCCTTTCACCTCTTCTCTCCAGAATTTCAACGTGCGGTCGTTTGAAAATACGGAATTTGTCATGGACACCATGCGACTATTGAAAAGTACGCTATTGCAAACAACATGACATCCGATGAAAGATTTGTCGTCTCACATAGATAGTATTTGGCCAACAAAACAGACTCGGTCTTGACCTGGGTGGAGGACGCGTCACGAACCTCAGGAGCAGTATGGAATGAGAAAGACCACGATGCCTTCCATGCTCAATTTGTAACAAGTACCGGTAGTGAGAGTCCTCATGATCGCCCGCATACATCAATATACACACCAATTTTTGAGCAACTGGGGAATCGCAATTCCAACATTGTCGGATTTCTTGCGGGAATTACAGCTTTTGATGCCTACTTGGCTGATCTGCTCCCCGATAAAGTGAGCGGAATCAATTCCATCTTGGAAAATACTTGCGGACAACAGTAAGTAAAAAAGAAAAGGGGCTACCATTTTGTCTGTGCAGCAACAATCAATGTATTGAAAAAGCCATATTGCATATTCTCCTACGAATTGACCGGAAACCGCGCGTTGTATCTCGGAGACGGTGATCGACACGAAACCGCCTTCAACCAATACGAAGTCGTCGTTCCCTTCAACGCCTATCGAGACCCCGAGCTCGCTGCCAACACGGACGGGCATTGCCGGTACTCTCTACACATCTACCCCAGTCAGCAGTTTGCTCAGGGATACAAGTCCAGCCTTCCCATCGTCTTCACTTCCCTCGTGGCAGCCACCTTCTTCCTCATGGCTCTGACCTTCTTGGTCTACGACCGCTTCGTCCACCGCCGTAACATCAAAGTGGTTAATGCCGCTGCTCGATCTAACGCCATCGTGTCATCGCTGTTCCCTTCTAATGTCCGTGATCGCTTGTTTGAAGATGCCAAGGCAAGAAGCGACGTCAACCAGGCCGCCCACTCTCGTCTCAAGACGTTCCTGCACAATGGTGACTCCTCTGATACCGCCATCACTGACGAGAATGCGCATCACAGTGACTTCTTCAAGACCAAGCCCATTGCTGAGCTGTTTCCCCATACCACCATCATGTTTGCAGATATCAGCGGCTTCACGGCATGGAGCTCGTCTCGAGAGCCGGCACAAGTCTTCCAGCTGCTGGAGACCCTGTACCACTCGTTCGACGAGACGGCCAAGAAGCGTCGTGTCTTCAAAGTCGAGACGGTCGGCGACTGCTACGTTGCCGTTGCTGGACTGCCCGATCCGCGAAAGGATCATGCCGTAGTCATGGCTCGATTTGCCAAGGACTGCATGCACCAGATGCACTCGCTGACAAGAAAGCTGGAAGTATCTCTAGGCCCGGACACGGCCGACTTGTCCCTACGAATTGGGTTACACAGCGGACCTGTGACTGCCGGTGTCCTGCGCGGGGAGCGGTCTCGTTTTCAGCTCTTTGGAGACACCATGAACACGGCAGCAAGGATGGAAAGCAACGGAATTCGCGGTCGCATTCAGATCTCGCAGGAGACGTCCGATCTGCTTGCAGATGCTGGCAAGACCCAGTGGTTCGTTGCACGCGAGGATACGATTGTGGCCAAGGGAAAGGGCGAGCTCAACACGTTCTGGCTTTCAGTGGGAGATGTGGGTAAGGGGAGGTCGACAACCGACACAACGCACAGTAGCGACGATGTTTTTGCGCCCAACAACTACAACAGCTCTGTAGCGTTGGATGGTCTGATGACGACCAGTGCCGAGTCAGATCAGCAGGTCTACAACCTCGTTTCGAATAAGACCTCGCGTCTCATCGACTGGAACGTCGATGTACTATCGCGATTGATCAAACAAATCGTGGCGCGTCGCAAGGCCTCCAAGGTACCAAAGAAGGACTCGTCCAAGCAATACTTCTGTCCCGGCGACAACCGAGGAGCCGGGACCACGGTCCTGGACGAGGTGACGGAGATTCTGGCTCTGCCGGAGTTCGACGCGGATGCTGCTCGTCGCCAGCAGGATCCTGAGAACATCGAGCTAGATGACAGTATCACGTCACAGCTGCAGCAGTACGTGTCCAATGTGTCTGCCATGTACCGGAACAACCCCTTCCACAACTTTGAGCACGCCTCGCACGTGACCATGTCAGTGGTGAAGCTGTTGTCCCGTATTGTGGCTCCCGTGGATGTGGTGGTGTCGGACGGGAAGAACCAGAAGCGGTCCTTCGCCTCCAAGCTACACGATCACACGTACGGCATCACGTCGGATCCTCTGACTCAGTTTGCTTGCGTCTTTTCGGCACTCATTCATGACGTCGACCACAGTGGAGTTCCCAACGCGCAGCTAGTGAAGGAGAACAGTAAGATTGCTACATTCTACCAGGGGAAAAGTGTTGCCGAGCAGAACTCCGTGGATCTAGCTTGGGACCTGTTGCTAGACGACAGCTTCAAAGACCTACGAGCCGCCATCTTTGCCACGGACGTGGAGAAGGCCCGGTTCCGACAGCTGGTAGTCAACTCCGTCATGGCAACGGATATCATGGACCCGGATCTCAAGGCTATTCGTAACGCACGCTGGGAGAAGGCCTTTTCAGCCTTCCCTAATATGCAGGAAGACCTGAAAGACGTGACAAACCGCAAGGCGACGATTGTAATCGAGCACCTGATCCAGGCCTCCGATGTGGCACACACCATGCAGCACTGGCACATATACCGGAAGTGGAATGAGCGACTGTTCCTGGAGCTCTACCAGGCCTACATAGCCGGTCGAGCAGAAAAGAGCCCGGAAACATTTTGGTACAAGGGCGAGCTGGGCTTTTTCGACTTTTACATCATTCCACTGGCTATGAAGCTGAAGGAATGCGGTGTATTTGGAGTGTCGAGCGACGAGTATCTGAACTACGCGATGCGCAATCGCAAGGAATGGGAAGACCGTGGTCAGGAAGTGGTGCGCGAAATGATGGAAAAGATCAAAGGTGGGACTTGAAAGCTTTGGCAATGAAGTAGAAGCTGCAATGTCTTATTATTTTTAATATATGGAAAATGTGCTTGTTGCGTTTTTTTGTGGTTTGGTAGTAGGTTGATGAGAATCCGCTTTTTCTGTTCTCATGATTTTCCTTTTATCTTGTACCTGCCACTGAACTTGTATAAGATTGAAAATGGACTTGTGGACCAAGGCAATCATATGCGAGGCTCTTTCTGACTGGTGTGGCCTTCGTGTTTATGTGCTGAGTAGCGACGCTCCATATGCGGTTTTACTTTACTCCCACCTTGGCATCGGAGTGAGTAGCAGTCTGTAGAGTTCCTGTAGAATGCATATATCCATATCCTTGCATCCTTTTTTTACAGCACCAGTAGGGATCTGACTTCCTGTGATTATCCCCTTAACCTTCGCCTTCCATCAAAAAGCCATCACGTTGGTCCTCCATCAACTTGATATTGCCGTCGGTACCTCGATTTGGCTCGCGACGACAACGGCTGGGAAGGACGTTTTAGGAGCGTCACAGGGTGTGACGACCAGACCGGACATTCGTCAAGCTATTGTTAAGGGCACGTGGGAGGATGGGCTTACAGGGAGCGTTTTTCCGAAGCATGCTTCGGATATTTGATCGCTTCTACCCTTTTAGTGTGCGGTTGCTCGTCTCCTGTTAATGTAAGCGACTTGCGCCCATGCGGAACGGTGGGTTTAGCGACATGGCAACGTCCAATGAAATCATAGTCCAGTCATCGACTGCAGAAGAATGGGTTCCCTTGAACATATCAGATGACCGTAACACTAACATCATCCGTTCTGGAAAAGATAACAAGTATAGCAATCAAAGTATTTAAAATATTCAACACGAGTTTCTTTCACTCTATGTCACTTAAAAGGCAAGCGTTGATGGCTCAAACTACAAACTGAGTGTGAGATCTTTCCTCGCCTCTGATATAAGAAGTATCGTACATTTCGATAAATTCGCGGGTTTATGTAGGTCATTAGACAGTGCAGAAACATAGACGTTCATTGCTTCAAATTGTAAAGGTGACTTGATCCAATCCCGTTTCAGTTTGGACTCTGCTAGTATGCACAGTCAAAACACATTTCGGACCCGTACGTCCGTTTTCTGGGAATCTCGAAGCCGGATATCGGGATCCACATGACAAAAAGTAGAGCCAGCTGCTCCATATCTACTACGGCTCAATGGGCATGCCAAATAGTGGATTAGCAGACAGCTAAACAATATATAAAAGGCAGCTGCATATTGATCCATGGTAGCAAAACATTCCGGAAAAGACAAACTTTTCCGAGTGGGGCGTTTCGATTCGAAAGACAAGAAACGCAAAGTCTTTCTTTATGTATTCAGTTCACAAGACTACCTACTTCCTAACTACCGATGTGTGTTGGTTTCTTATTGTAAATGACCGGGTTTTTTTTTCGATAGACAAAGAAAAGATAGTATTAGGGGTGGAATGACTTTCCTGTCAGATCGGAAATTTATGTGCTACCAGCTTCATGCTAATCTACAATTAGATCCTTACATTGCTGATCGTTTTACAATTATCGGACACATTTTGTTTTCGCTTGCCTGTCTCTTAAGGTAGTGTCGTGAACGAGGGAACAAAGTTCTCACAAAATTATCTGTAACTGTAAGCTAAGTTGGTGGCAAGGAATGCCTCACCGTCTTTAACTGTGAATGCCTTGCGTTGTCTTGGCCCTTGACCAAATCCAATGACTCGCGGGGTCGCTTTTTTTATTCTAGCACGTCCAACTTATTGTTAAGTGTAAACACGGAATTCAAATCGTAGTTAATTTTAACTGAGACATAGGACATCAGTATGGACTTAGTGAGGCGGAAAGATCCGTAAAAGGGACCTACTCGTAGCACGGATCACCTGAAGCTCCAGAAAAAACCAAAACCGCCAAATTAATCGAAGAGCCGAGGCATATCGCCGTAGGAAGCTTTCATTGACAATAAAAATTAATCATGAATCTACGCAGCACCCGCAACGATTTTCGTGACGATGGTTCAGTATCAGTAGACTTATCCTCTACGGGAACCAATACCGAAAGTGACCCACAGTTCAAGCCCGACGAACGCGACGAAACCAAGGAAGTCCAAAGATTGGCTTCCTCTGAGACGGCACACATTCGTTTCTGGCGCCTGGTAGTTGTGGCTTTGCTGCTCGTATCAGGTGCCGTGCTTTCGACGTTCACCTACGTTTTCCTTAATGGCGAAGAGAAGGACGACTATGTCGATGCGGTAAGATCAATCGCCTTTAAGAGGATTGTTGCAGCTGCAATCATCACCCTTCCCTCTTGGACTCACAAAATTGTTGACCTATCGTTGCTAGTATTTCTTGTTTGCGAACACCATCCGTGATATTACCCGTTTTCGGGCCGAAAACATGTTTGAGGCCTTTCAGTCATTGGGGGAGTCGATTACAGCTCACGCGATCGACCAGAATTTGACTTTTCCGTTTGTCTCTTTGCCCATGTTCGAAGTCGCGGGCCGCCACGCCCTATCGCAGTCGCGCACCGAAATTGTCTTTTACACTCCGTTCGTAACAGGGGATGAAAAGGAGGCGTGGGAGCGGTATGCATGGGAGAACCAAGGTTGGCTTGAAGAGAGTCGCAAGATCAGACTAGATAGTGACAAAACGTTGCAAGGAACCTCCTTTATCGAAGCAACTATTCCCTCTCAGATCTTTGAAAGTACAACAGAAACAGCTGCGAACGTGGATATTTCTCCTCCAGGTCGGGACTTTTATTCGCCGATTTGGCAGAGTTCACCCGTGCCATTCTTTCCGTCTCTTCAAAATTTTAACCTTCGATCATTTGAAAACACTGAATTCGTCATGAAAACCATGCGGCTGCTAAAAGGTACGAGCTTTGTTACTTGAGAATGGTTGACTGTGAAGAATCGTGATCTCACATAATGCGTCCACTATTTTGAATAGACTCTGTCATGTCATGGGTTGAAGATGCATCACTGATTTCGGGGTCTGTGTGGAATGAAAAAGATCATGACGCGTTTCACGCTCAGTTCGTTACAGGCAGCCCGGATGAGAGCACCTCATTACGACCCCATGCAACCATTTACAACCCAGTACACGAGCAGCTCGGGAACCGCGACTCTGAAATTGTGGGCTTCGTAACGGGTGTCATTGCCTTTGACGCATACTTGGCTGATCTACTCCCCGATACAGTCAGAGGCATTTACTCAGTGTTGAGGAACACATGTGGACAACAGTAAGTTCCGAAATGACATCATGTTTTATCCCTCATATATTTTACGACAATCAACTCAGTAACAACTCTCATATTTCAGATTTTCCTACGAGCTAACCGGAAATCGCGCTGTGTACCTTGGCGACGGTGATCGACACGAAACCGCCTTCAACCAATACGAAGTCGTCGTTCCCTTCAACGCCTATCGAGACCCCGAGCTCGCTGCCAACACGGACGGGCATTGCCGGTACTCTCTACACATCTACCCCAGTCAGCAGTTTGCTCAGGGATACAAGTCCAGCCTTCCCATCGTCTTCACTTCCCTCGTGGCAGCCACCTTCTTCCTCATGGCTCTGACCTTCTTGGTCTACGACCGCTTCGTCCACCGCCGTAACATCAAAGTGGTTAATGCCGCTGCTCGATCTAACGCTATCGTATCATCGCTGTTCCCTTCTAATGTCCGTGATCGCTTGTTTGAAGATGCCAAGGCAAGAAGCGACGTCAACCAGGCCGCCCACTCTCGTCTCAAGACGTTCCTGCACAATGGTGACTCCTCTGATACCGCCATCACTGACGACAATGCGCATCACAGTGACTTCTTCAAGACCAAGCCCATTGCTGAGCTGTTTCCCCATACCACCATCATGTTTGCAGATATCAGCGGCTTCACGGCATGGAGCTCGTCTCGAGAGCCGGCACAAGTCTTCCAGCTGCTGGAGACCCTGTACCACTCGTTCGACGAGACGGCCAAGAAGCGTCGTGTCTTCAAAGTCGAGACGGTCGGCGACTGCTACGTTGCCGTTGCTGGACTGCCCGATCCGCGAAAGGATCATGCCGTAGTCATGGCTCGATTTGCCAAGGACTGCATGCACCAGATGCACTCGCTGACAAGAAAGCTGGAAGTATCTCTAGGCCCGGACACGGCCGACTTGTCCCTACGAATTGGGTTACACAGCGGACCCGTGACTGCCGGTGTCCTGCGCGGGGAGCGGTCTCGTTTTCAGCTCTTTGGAGACACCATGAACACGGCAGCAAGGATGGAAAGCAACGGAATTCGCGGCCGCATTCAAATCTCGCAGGAGACGTCCGATCTGCTTGCAGATGCTGGCAAGACCCAGTGGTTCGTTGCACGCGAGGATACGATTGTGGCCAAGGGAAAGGGCGAGCTCAACACGTTCTGGCTTTCAGTGGGAGATGTGGGTAAGGGGAGGTCGACAACCGACACAACGCACAGTAGCGACGATGTTTTTGCGCCCAACAACTACAACAGCTCTGTAGCGTTGGATGGTCTGATGACGACCAGTGCCGAGTCAGATCAGCAGGTCTACAACCTCGTTTCGAATAAGACCTCGCGTCTCATCGACTGGAACGTCGATGTACTATCGCGATTGATCAAACAAATCGTGGCGCGTCGCAAGGCCTCCAAGGTACCAAAGAAGGACTCGTCCAAGCAATACTTCTGTCCCGGCGACAACCGAGGAGCCGGGACCACGGTCCTGGACGAGGTGACGGAGATTCTGGCTCTGCCGGAGTTCGACGCGGACGCTGCTCGTCGCCAGCAGGATCCTGAGAACATCGAGCTAGATGACAGTATCATGTCACAGCTGCAGCAGTACGTGTCCAATGTGTCTGCCATGTACCGGAACAACCCCTTCCACAACTTTGAGCACGCCTCGCACGTGACCATGTCAGTGGTAAAGCTGTTGTCCCGTATTGTGGCTCCCGTGGATGTGGTGGTGTCGGACGGGAAGAACCAGAAGCGGTCCTTCGCCTCCAAGCTACACGATCACACGTACGGCATCACGTCGGATCCTCTGACTCAGTTTGCTTGCGTCTTTTCGGCACTCATTCATGACGTCGACCACAGTGGAGTTCCCAACGCGCAGCTAGTGAAGGAGAACAGTAAGATTGCTACATTCTACCAGGGGAAAAGTGTTGCCGAGCAGAACTCCGTGGATCTAGCTTGGGACCTGTTGCTAGACGACAGCTTCAAAGACCTGCGAGCCGCCATCTTTGCCACGGACGTGGAGAAGGCCCGGTTCCGACAGCTGGTAGTCAACTCAGTCATGGCAACGGATATCATGGACCCGGATCTCAAGGCTATTCGTAACGCACGCTGGGAGAAGGCCTTTTCAGCCTCCCCAAATATGCAGGAAGACCTGAAAGACATGACAAACCGCAAGGCGACGATTGTAATCGAGCACCTGATCCAGGCCTCCGATGTGGCACACACCATGCAGCACTGGCACATATACCGGAAGTGGAATGAGCGACTGTTCCTGGAGCTGTACCAGGCCTACATAGCCGGTCGAGCAGAAAAGAGCCCGGAAACATTTTGGTACAAGGGCGAGCTGGGCTTTTTCGACTTCTACATCATTCCACTGGCTATGAAGCTGAAGGAATGCGGTGTATTTGGAGTGTCGAGCGACGAGTATCTGAACTACGCGATGCGCAATCGCAAGGAATGGGAAGACCGTGGTCAGGAAGTGGTGCGCGAAATGATGGAAAAGATCAAAGGTAGGGTGAAGCGTTATTGAATTGTCTAAGAAATGCAATGCAATGAGGCAAGGAAGGAGTTTGAAGTGATGAAGAGAGAAATCAATATTCGAGATGAGCAGGGATGAAAGTTGCACT
>NW_002238030.1:11875-37193 GCF_000150955.2 Phaeodactylum tricornutum CCAP 1055/1
ACTATGCTAGTTGAATGTTCCAACAACAATAGCTATACCAAAACATGATCATATTGGTGCTGGTCAAATAATTGGACAAAAGAAAGATCAAGATGGTGATCCAATTGGGAGGTTGAATCCTGATCCAGTTTTGGACACTCGTATCTTGGAAGTTCAATTTCCAGACGGTGATGTACAGGAATACGGAGCTAACGTTATTGCTGAGCATCTTTATTCACAGGTTGATGACAAGGGTCATCATTATCTTTTATTTGTTGATCACCGAAAGGACGGATCGGCTGTTGCTGCCGACGGACCTGTATTATACAGACAAACGTGGTGTGAAACAAATGCGTCAAACAACGAAAGGTTGGCAACTTTTACTTCAAAGGAAAGACGGATCGCCTACATGGATTCCCTTGAAAGATCTGAAAGAGTTGAATCCTGTTGATGTCGCCGAATATATTATTGCAAACAAGTAAGTCCATAAACCAGCTTTTGCCTGGTGGGTACCGGGCGTATTACAGAAACAAGACAGAATCATTTCGGCGGTAAAGGCCAGATACCTCAAAAGGACTCACAAATTCGGTATTTGTATGCCGAAGTCAGTCAAAGAAGCTCTCGAAATTGATTGCTATACTAACACTTCTATATGGTTGGATGCAATCAGAAAAGAGATGAAAAACGTTATGCCAGCGTTCAAAGTTCTCGAGCCCAATGCGTCGAAACCAGTTGGACACACTTGGATACCTAGTCATATGATCTTTGATATCAAAATGGACTTCACTCGCAAAGCCAGATTCGTCGCCGGGGGACACGTTACAGATCCGCCGAGTTTGATTACTTATGCTAGTGTTGTTTCGAGGGACAGTGTTTGAATTGCGTTACTTATTGCAGCATTGAATTTGATGCAAATACTTGATGCTGATGCACAAAATGCATATTTGAATGCCCCAGTTCGAGAAAAGGTATATACAACATGTGGTCCAGAATTTGGGATTTCGACAGAAGGTTGTTATGCAATTATTGTTCAAGTGTTGTGTGGTTTGAAGTCAAGTGGAGCTGCATGGCGTGCTCACTTAACTGCAACAATGGAAGAATTGATGTTTACCTCTTGTATTGCAGATCCAGATGTTTGGTTAAGACCATTTCAGAATGAAGGTGGTCTCGAATATTATGAGTATGTGCTTATTTACACTGATGATTTCCTATGTATCAGTGATGATCCAAAGAAAATCTTGGATACTATTGGAAAACATTTCAAGCTGCAGTCAGAATCAATTAAGATACCGGAGACATATATGGGAGCGAATCTTGGACATTTTTCACTTCCCAATAAGCCAGATAAACCGCGATGGTCTATGAGTTCGACAAATTACGTCAAACAAGCTGTCGCAAACGTTGAGAAAGATTTGAGCGAAATCAAAAGAGGTTTGCCTAACAAAGCGTCATTGCCAATGTCGACAAAGTATCGACCGGAACTTGATGTTTCTCCTGTGTTGAATGCAGAGCGTGCTAACTATTTTCAGTCTCAGATTGGTGTTTTGAGATGGGCAGTTGAAATTGGTTGTATTGATATATGTGTGAAGTATCTATGCTTTCATCATTTCTCGCAATGCCATGAGAAGGACACTTGAGTGCTGTTCTTCATATTTTTGCTTATTTGAAATCTCACAACAGGTCTCAACTCGTCTTTGATGATTCTTATGCTGACATTGACAACCATTTTATTGATGGTGCAGACTGGACGGATTTTTATGGTAATGTGAAAGAACCTATTCCGCTAAATGCTCCGAAGCCACGTGGTAGGGCTGTGGAGATTACTGCTTTTGTTGACGCTGACCATGCTGGAGACAAAGTCACTTGTCGTTCTCGAACAGGTCTTTTGATTTATCTCAATCGTGCTCCGATTATGTGGTTTTCGAAGTGTCAGAATTCAGTTGAAACGTCTTCGTTTGGAAGTGAGTTTGTTGCATTAAAGATTGCTAAGGAGATGATACAGGGTTTAAGGTATAAGTTACGGATGATGGGTATTCCGATTGATGGTCCGGCTAGAGTTCTGTGCGACAATATGTCAGTGGTTCACAATACTACAGCGCCGGAGTCTGTGTTGAAGAAGAAGAGTATTCTATTGCATATCACTTTGTACGAGAGAATGTCGCAATGGGAGTCATCAAGATTGCTTATGAAACGTCGGAGACAAACTTAGCCAATGCACTAACAAAGGTTCAGTCAGCTCCAGTACGACAGAATCTTATGCGTCAAATTTTATATTGATTCATGTGAAGAAGAGTTTGCCGACTTTTTCGTTTCGATGAAGCCAGTGTCGGAACAAATTGCATTTGCAATACTACCTGTCATTGCATGCAGTGTCGAAGTTTTATTTTACAAGTTGTGGATCCTTTTTTTCCCATGGTGGTTTTGAGGGGACACATCTCTCCATGTCCATATCTATATTTATGGTTTCGATGTGTGGGGACTAGAAAACCCGTACGTCAAGCAGTACATGAGGGGTTCATATCCCTAAGTCTATCTGACAAGTCTATAATCTTATGTTTTTACGCCTTTGATTGTCTACGAAAGTATGCGGGATCTTTCGGGTCTTTAGACGATTCTAGCCCGTTATTGTTGCAGTTTTCTAGTTTGGAGGCCGAAATAGCGGTTTTCCTCCTACGAACTCAATTTTGAGGAAATTCACTAAAGGGGATGGGAAAAGGTGGAAAACTCTCAAAAGGGGACAGAACGTGTTCAGTCTAAGTATCATCATTTGGCGCTCGTATTTTAAAAAGTATTCAAACTATACCCCAAAAAATTGTGCCGGATGCCAACCGTTGCCGAAAGCTACGGGAAGCAGCTAACAGTAAACAACGCAGCTGAGCGAATGAATAGTGTCATTCAAGATCTACGGCATCAGCTAATCCTTGATTTACTTGTTGGTCTCTCCAGATGGACAATTGGAAAAAATTTCGAGTGCAGGGAGAAATCCAAGAAATGGATTGAATCGGGGTGTAGGCTTACAGAATTTGCACAAGCGCACCACATCAAATGCATGGAATTTTTGTCATGCAACGTCATGTTTTCGTTACTCACCATAAAGGGACTCAATGGAAAGCATACGTTTCACACTTAAGCTTATGCTCGGTCTAAAGTAGATGTTCAGGTGGATGGATTCCAGATTCAATGCCCATGCAAGTACAAGGAGGAGTATAGACAAGCCCGTTTCCAAGCTATGGCTCTGATTCACCATGCCCAACTAGCACCTAAACAAAATTAGTATTTTATATTTAGGCGGTCTCTCCGAAAAGCATGTCGATGACTGAATAAAATAAAAATACCAAACACAATTTTCAAATAGTGCAATTTTCGCCCCTCCTCATCCGAGATAGTGCATTTCCTCTAGATTTAATTTGTACTAACGGTAAAAGCACTGGCTCGTTATAGCTTGCTTCAACATGATTTCTTAATCTTCCGTTCTTACAGTTAATGATTTCCACGCATTTTATTGGAATGCTCTGCTGTGACAAGTCAGTGAATGTCATGGAAAACCAATCAAAGCCTTGACAACAAATCAAACTTTAAGTAGCTTTCGTCTTCGCAAAAATGAATAGCAGAATCATCAAAAGTTACATAGTTGTTTGCAGGGCGGACTGCGGGTCCATTGAATTTGCTACATAGCTAAAAGGTTGGCTCTACAGAGACGAGAATGTCAATCACAGAAAGTGTCATTATGAGCATCTCTTTCCAGCGGCAACCAGAATGATGCCACAGTTGCCTAGATTTGCCAAATTTGGATGGCTCTGCAATGACCAACAATGCCCTCTCAACCCTCTCTGTTACAATATACACCAATGTACACCGTATGGACAGAAGCGCTGTTAGGAACAGAGCCTGGTAAACAAGAGAGGGCGTTATTACAAACGACTGGCAATACACCTAAGGGACTTAGGGACTGTAAAACTCTACTTGTTGGCAACGCTCCCCTTGGGTTAGGCAGCGGATACGAGGACCTATGCGTAAACTAGCAATGCGGATCAAAGAACTTATAAAACAACGATAGAAGATTAGATTCTACAAACTAGTGCCTTTTGTCAGATCATATCCAAACTTGACTGCAGTCCTGGCAACTTCACCAACTAAACCTGAATCTTCCATGCTCACCATAGTATCCATATAATACAAAATCCGTTCTTGCATACTTATCAAGGAATTGTAAGTATCTCTTGTAACACACATGGTATGAAAATTGGGTCTTGTCAATTTGCATCCGTTTCCCTTGTGTTTCCATCCAAATGACTCTTTCCGTTGAATCCAATTTATTCCTTGGAGTTTTGGTGCAACTGAAGTCTCCATACTAACCAAGAGCCTTCTCAAAGTAAGTAGGGAATACTGCAAATCTGTGCCCATGTATCTTCTCACTATGCCATAATTACATAGGAATGCATATAATAAGGCCAATTCCACTGACATGTACACAACTTGCAGTAAACATGTATACACTTGATTTCTGCTTGTGACACACTTGTTTTGAGATAAATGTCTCAAAGACACACGGGACGGGTATATACCGTGAGACTCTCGACAAACACAGAGACAATCAGCATATTCTTTCTGCCGTTTTGGTGGGCTGCCTCTACCTGATGCAACAAATCAACTGGAAAATGGCCAATGCTGCGCGCTTTGACTGCCATTTCGGTGTTCTCGCCTGAAAGCGCCAAAGAAAGAAGAAAATCAGTGAATATATGAGCTCCCAAGGTGGAAAGAGAACAAGGAATCGTTGCGGAACTTAACCGATGTTGCCATCTTACATGAAAATTATTCATCTTTCGGCTGTTCTACGTCTCCTGCCGCATCGATATGATCATCCTCCAGTGATGCGAGCACTAGCAGTAAGCCAGTTCTAGATACCGAGAAAAAAATATGATGTTGATTTATGTATCTCGGACATTTGCTTTAGCTGATGACACCCTCTCAGAAGAGTTCTGAAATCGCTGTGTGGGTGTGAGCGATATTGGCCAAACATGTTGAACAAAGCGCTAGAGTATAGTGAGCAAATTTTTCTCTTCGTTGCCAAGACTGTCGGGTCATTGCTCTTCTTTGCAATCTTTTTGAGGAAAAAATGACCACACTATTGACCTCATGTGTTGTCACATCACGTTTTGGTATATTTAGAAAGGCGAAATGATCGGTAAACATCGACGGCCTGACCTCGATGTGTCATTCTACGACCCAATAAACCGCCATAAAATAAATTGAAATCTATGTATGGTCACAAAAGCCACACTGATCTGAAGACTTGCAAGAATTTTGTATGATGGAAAAGAGTAGTACCCGCAGCGATGGTCGTGACGATGATTTGATTTCGGTTCAGCCGTCTTCGAGCGGAACCAACACCGAATTCGACCAAAACACCTTACAAGATGAACGCGATGAAACCAAGGAAGTTCACAGATTGGCTGCTTCGGAAACTGCACATATTCGTTTTTGGCGATTGGTGGTCGTGGCTTTACTGCTCGTATCAGGTGCCGTGCTTTCTACGTTTACTCACATATTCCTCAAGGGCGAAGAAAAAGATGACTACGTCGACGCGGTAAGACCCGACTGCAGAGCACACATCTTGAACTGCATTGCACATACCACAACTCAACGTCTTTCCGCGGATGCATCTTTGATAGTATTACCTATTTGCGAATACTGTTCATGATGTTACAAGGTTTCGTGTGGAGAACATGTTCGAGGCCTTCCAGGGATTGGCAGAAACGTTGACAGCGCACGCGATTGTCAAGAACCTGACCTTTCCGTTCGTCTCGTTGCCTATGTTCGAAGTTGCGGGCCGACATACTTTAGCCCAATCGCGCAACGAACTTTTATTTTTTACGCCATTTGTCACAGGGGACCAGAAAGAGGAATGGGAGGGCTATGCGTGGGAGAATCAGTGGTGGCTCGGCGAAGGCCGCAGTATTAGATTAGAAAACGACCAAACTTTGCAAACAACGTCTTTCCTTGAAGGAAACATTACACCTCAGATTTTTGAGTTTGCGACTGTTTCTCCTCCGGGACGTGATATCTATTCCCCCGTTTGGCAGATGTCGCCTGTTCCATTTTCCCCCTCTATTCAAAATTTTGACTTCAGGTCATCAGAGACTAACGCATTTGTCATGGACGCCATGCAGATTGTGAAAGGTACGATATTTTGTAGAACCTTGTCAGGATAGTACCAGTCGTCTAACATGGCTACGCCTTGGCGAGATAGACTCGGTCATGTCCAGGGCTGCCAACACAGCAAGAACCTCCGGATTGGTTTGGAGTGAGAGAGATCATAACGTCTTCCATGATCAATTTGTTACTGGCACCGGGGATGAGAGTCCTCACGAGCGCCCTCATGCCGTCCTGCATACGCCCGTCTACGAGCAACTGGGAAATCGTGATTCTAAAATAGTGGGGTCACTTGTCAGCACCATCGCTTTTGATGCTTCCTTTGCTGATCTGCTTCCCGACAAAGTGAGGGGTATATACTCCGTCCTAAAGAACAGTTGTGGTCAACAGTAAGTTCCGACGAATGACAGCATACTTCATCCTTCATTTATGCGACGTCAGCAATGGAAACTAACAAAAGACATATTGCAGATTTTCCTACGAATTGACCGGAAACCGCGCGGTGTATCTTGGCGACGGTGATCGACACGAAACCGCCTTCAACCAATACGAAGTCGTCGTTCCCTTCAACGCCTATCGAGACCCCGAGCTCGCTGCCAACACGGACGGGCATTGCCGGTACTCTCTACACATCTACCCCAGTCAGCAGTTTGCTCAGGGATACAAGTCCAGCCTTCCCATCGTCTTCACTTCCCTCGTGGCAGCCACCTTCTTCCTCATGGCTCTGACCTTCTTGGTCTACGATCGCTTCGTCCACCGCCGTAACATCAAAGTGGTTAATGCCGCTGCTCGATCTAACGCTATCGTGTCATCGCTGTTCCCTTCTAATGTCCGTGATCGCTTGTTTGAAGATGCCAAGGCAAGAAGCGACGTCAACCAGGCCGCCCACTCTCGTCTCAAGACGTTCCTGCACAATGGTGACTCCTCTGATACCGCCATCACTGACGAGAATGCGCATCACAGTGACTTCTTCAAGACCAAGCCCATTGCTGAGCTGTTTCCCCATACCACCATCATGTTTGCAGATATCAGCGGCTTCACGGCATGGAGCTCGTCTCGAGAGCCGGCACAAGTCTTCCAGCTGCTGGAGACCCTGTACCACTCGTTCGACGAGACGGCCAAGAAGCGTCGTGTCTTCAAAGTCGAGACGGTCGGCGACTGCTACGTTGCCGTTGCTGGACTGCCCGATCCGCGAAAGGATCATGCCGTAGTCATGGCTCGATTTGCCAAGGACTGCATGCACCAGATGCACTCGCTGACAAGAAAGCTGGAAGTATCTCTAGGCCCGGACACGGCCGACTTGTCCCTACGAATTGGGTTACACAGCGGACCCGTGACTGCCGGTGTCCTGCGCGGGGAGCGGTCTCGTTTTCAGCTCTTTGGAGACACCATGAACACGGCAGCAAGGATGGAAAGCAACGGAATTCGCGGTCGCATTCAGATCTCGCAGGAGACGTCCGATCTGCTTGCAGATGCTGGCAAGACCCAGTGGTTCGTTGCACGCGAGGATACGATTGTGGCCAAGGGAAAGGGCGAGCTCAACACGTTCTGGCTTTCTGTGGGAGATGTGGGTAAGGGGAGGTCGACAACCGACACAACGCACAGTAGCGACGATGTTTTTGCGCCCAACAACTACAACAGCTCTGTAGCGTTGGATGGTCTGATGACGACCAGTGCCGAGTCAGATCAGCAGGTCTACAACCTCGTTTCGAATAAGACCTCGCGTCTCATCGACTGGAACGTCGATGTACTATCGCGATTGATCAAACAAATCGTGGCGCGTCGCAAGGCCTCCAAGGTACCAAAGAAGGACTTGTCCAAGCAATACTTCTGTCCCGGCGACAACCGAGGAGCCGGGACCACGGTCCTGGACGAGGTGACGGAGATTCTGGCTCTGCCGGAGTTCGACGCGGACGCTGCTCGTCGCCAGCAGGATCCTGAGAACATCGAGCTAGATGACAGCATCACGTCACAGCTGCAGCAGTACGTGTCCAATGTGTCTGCCATGTACCGGAACAACCCCTTCCACAACTTTGAGCACGCCTCGCACGTGACCATGTCAGTGGTAAAGCTGTTGTCCCGTATTGTGGCTCCCGTGGATGTGGTGGTGTCGGACGGGAAGAACCAGAAGCGGTCCTTCGCCTCCAAGCTACACGATCACACGTACGGCATCACGTCGGATCCTCTGACTCAGTTTGCTTGCGTCTTTTCGGCACTCATTCATGACGTCGACCACAGTGGAGTTCCCAACGCGCAGCTAGTGAAGGAGAACAGTAAGATTGCTACATTCTACCAGGGGAAAAGTGTTGCCGAGCAGAACTCCGTGGATCTAGCTTGGGACCTGTTGCTAGACGACAGCTTCAAAGACTTGCGAGCCGCCATCTTTGCCACGGACGTGGAGAAGGCCCGGTTCCGACAGCTGGTAGTCAACTCCGTCATGGCAACGGATATCATGGACCCGGATCTCAAGGCTATTCGTAACGCACGCTGGGAGAAGGCCTTTTCAGCCTCCCCAAATATGCAGGAAGACCTGAAAGACTTGACAAACCGCAAGGCGACGATTGTAATCGAGCACCTGATCCAGGCCTCCGATGTGGCACACACCATGCAGCACTGGCACATATACCGGAAGTGGAATGAGCGACTGTTCCTGGAGCTGTACCAGGCCTACATAGCCGGTCGAGCAGAAAAGAGCCCGGAAACATTTTGGTACAAGGGCGAGCTGGGCTTTTTCGACTTTTACATCATTCCACTGGCTATGAAGCTGAAGGAATGCGGTGTATTTGGAGTGTCGAGCGACGAGTATCTGAACTACGCGATGCGCAATCGCAAGGAATGGGAAGACCGTGGTCAGGAAGTGGTGCGCGAAATGATGGAAAAGATCAAAGGTGGGGCAAAGGGTTGAAAGAAATAGTCGTTGTTGGGGCACCCTAAACGCCCAGACACTAGAGATAGAACTGCTTTCCAAAGTGCACCTCTGAATATTGTTCGATCACATATGTAAGAAAGACGATAAATGGATATAAACTATTGACCATTGATGCCTGTACTTTTCCATCAAGCTTTCTCGACCCTAGCTAGTCTGTCCTCCGCCACGGGCAAACCTCTCGCGTCGTTCGTCTACCTGCAGGGAAACCCCTCTCTCGACACGGATTGCAGTGCCCTCTAATTGGAAGTCTCAAAAGCGCAAGCTTGATCTTTAGACGATCGAGCCCAGCTTCGGTAAACGAGGAGCCTACAGCGTGTACCTGGACTAGCCAGAATTTTGTACATTCCTGCAAAAGCTAAGAAGGGGACGATCCAATTACCCTCGGAGTACCGTTTTTGCGTTGACTCCCTTCCTTTCGTTCGGTCAACATAATTATGGGTAGAGTCCTAGTCGCATCCGCCCTTTTCTTTGGCTTGACGTCATCCTTTGCACAAGCTTGGATTGCCAGATCGCCTTGGGGAGCTGTACTCTCCACAAGAAGAACGCCTCGCTGTTCTTGTCGTCTGGGCTCTTCTTCGAAAGAGCTACTTGACACAGACGCAGAATGTAGCAGCGTCCAATCGCCAGTGGCTTTGAATCCGCTGCTGGATCAGATCCAGCCTAGCAAAACCGTAGAGATCTTTTCACTAGTCAAACAAATGCAAGCCGAAGGTATCCAAGTCACGAGCTTGTGTGTCGGTGAGCCTGATTTTCTTCCGTCGCAAGTTGTGCTGGACGCCATTGTCCAAGCCGTACAAGACGGCGAAACGAAATACACTGCCGTCACAGGAACCTTAGAGCTCCGTCAAGCCATTGCCGTGGATCTCCAGCGACGCAAAAATGTTTCGTACGACCCACAGTCGGAAATTGTGGTCGGGAATGGTGCCAAACAGTGCGTGTATCAGGGTATTCTCGCTACGGCCGGTGTGGGGGACACCGTCCTGGTACCCGCCCCCTACTGGCCGTCGTATCCCGAGATGGTCCGCTTGGCAGGCGCCACACCGGTGATTGTGGAAAGTCGTGCCGAAACGGGCTTTTTGCTCACACCCGACGAGCTCCGCACTGCGTTGCAAGCGCACGCGGAGACGGTCAAACTGCTCATTTTGTGCAATCCGTCCAATCCGACGGGTGGAGTCTACAATGAATCGCAGTTGCGCGAGCTCGTCGCCGTACTCCGGGACTACCCCCAGGTTGTGGTCTTAGCGGACGAGATCTACGAGCGCTTGACGTACAGTAGCGGTACGGACGGCGGTTGTCCCTCGTTTGCGGCCCAGCCGGGTATGTGGGAGCGGACCTTGACGGTAAACGGTTTTAGCAAAGCCTACGCCATGACGGGCTTACGTTTGGGGTACATTGCGGCACCGCAAGCGCTCGCCAGGGCTATTACGACGATTCAATCGCAGTTGACGAGTTGCGCCGGATCCTTGTCCCAAGCTGCCGGTGTGGCGGCGTTGACTCTGGTGTCCGATGACGAATTGTCCAGGAACGTGGTGGAAATGCGAGCCAAACGCGATTTTGTTCTCGCACAACTCGCGACCATGCCGGACGTCCAGGTGCAGGTGCCTCCACAGGGCGCCTTTTACGTGTTGCCGGACATGTCCGCGTACGGCGACGATGTGCAGTTGTGCCTGGACTTGTTGAGCGAGCAACGGCTGGCGTTGGTTCCGGGATCATCCTTTGGTGCCCCGGGGACGGTGCGGATCAGTTACGCCACAAGTTTGGAAGAATTGCAAACCGCCATGGACAAACTACGAGCCTTTTTGGAATCCAAATGATTGTAGCGTAGAAATCGTAAATCGAACGTAACAAATAAACGACGACTAAAAAAGCCTGGCAACGAGGGGAGGAGCGTCACGCCCACGCTAGTCATGCTAAAGGTGCGTTGGTATGTTTAGGCGCTATCCATGGATTTGAGTTGTGCGACGGTACGATGCAAGCGATGCTGCATTCCGTTACAGAGATCGAGATTGGTCTTGCCGACCTTTTGAAAGGGCATGGCGAGTACGGTTTTGACGTCTTGGAGGGCGAATCGGTATCGTTCGACGCCTTCAAAGGCCTGTGCGCGTCGGATGAGTGCCTTGACGTTGTCCGGTTCGACTTCGAGGACGGCAGTGCAGTCGCTGATGGTTCCGTCAAAGTTGGAGATTTGCTTGTAACAAGCGGCGCGGTTTGCGTATGCCTTGAGCGCGAGTTCAGATTGTCCCTGTCCGGACTTTTTGAGGGCGTCGAGTGCTTTGGTGTAGAATTCGACGGCGGTTTCGAACTGTGCCTGTTTGTAGGCGTCGTCACCTTTCTCCTTGGCGATTTCCGGTCCCGTGAGATTGGCCTTACGCTTGGCTTCCATGGCGTCATACTTGGGCTTGACGCGTTTGGTGAGAGCTTGGATATCGGGGTTGCCGGCGTCGAGTCGGGAGGCGAGATCGAGCGTCTTGTAGGCGCCCACGACGTCACCGTTCTGCAACTGTTCGTTGGCCTTGGTGCAGTAGGCGGCGACTTGTTCGGCCCGCTGGAGCTCGATGAGATCCTTCTTCATCTGCTTGAGATCCGCGTTGGAGGACTGCACGGCCAAACCCGACTCGAGCGTCTTGACGCAGCCCTCCAAATCGTTGAGCGCCTTTTGCGCCGTCGCGAGACGGAAGTAACCCTTGACAAAGGTCCGATCCGCCTTGATGCAGGAACGTCCGGCTTCCGCCATTTCCTCGTACTTGCCCAGCTTTTCGTAACACGCCGCCATGTTGGACCAGTACGCCGGGACGGAAGGGTCCAACTTGGTCGCCGCCAAGTACTTGTCAATGGCTTCCTGGTACGAACCCGCCTTGAAGAAGGCGTTGCCTTCGCCTTTCAATGCTTCAGCTCCCGCGTGCGGCATTGTGTGTATGGCTTTGTATGTGTTTAAGGGTTCGTGTACGTGTATATGGGTACGCGGTTGGTGTGTAAGAGTCGGAATGCCTTGGGAGTGTGATTTGCGTGCGAGTCGCTCGGTGTGGCTCTTTCTCCTTCCTCGTGGTATTCTTACCAATATATTTACTACTACTACGAACAGCTACAGCTACTACTAGAGTAGCTTTTTTTTTTCGCCGTCGGAATGACCGACTCGCCAGCATCGGTAATGGGCGCCCGTCCCGTTTGGTACTGCACCGTGCCGAGGATTCGGGACCCGTACGACCGACGAGAGCCACGCATTTTCGACAATATACCGAAACCACCGCTTCGAATACTCTGTGTCGTTGCAAATGTCGTCGTCCAATCCAAAACGTCCACGACACACACCGTCCTCGCTGACAGAGGAATCCAAGTCACCGACCACCCTACCCTGATCTCTCTCTTCGCAAGATGGAGGGAGGGACCACGGATCTACCCAGCACCATAACCACACCTACACGGATCACACCAGTTCCTTCTACTACAGCTATTTCCCCCCCTCGACAACATCCGTGTCGTTTTTATCCAAACACCAACCTTCCAAAATGGGGAGCAGAAAAAGTTCTATAGAGCATAATTCAAGTTATAATCGACTCCGAGACGCCTGACGTGCCACGCTCCGCGGCGCGTCCATACTCGTTGCTATGGCCCATTCTTGGGAGTGGTGTCGCCACCATTCCATTTTACAAATCCGTTAGTTAGTTAGGAGGATCCACCACCAAAGGGCCACCATCCGGAACCACCGTCGGAATGCTCGGGGGCGCTCGGTTCGGTCGAAAATGTCGTGGTCCCGTCCGTTTCCAGGAACGGTTCGGACGACGATGGTGGCGGGGGCGGTGCACTCGATGCCTGTGGCGACCGCGCGTTCCCACCGCCGCCACCACCACCCATCAAACCCGACGGAAACAAGCCACCAGCCGTGGGCGGTGCCGTCGAGTCATTCTGCATGGCGGCGTAGTCGTCCGCCGTTGGTACGGGTGGAGCCATCATGCGATTTAACCTGTTACACGCCAAAGCAACACACACATAAACACAAGAGTGAATGAGTTTTACCGTAGTACAACGTCGGTATTGCAAAAAAGTTCGCATAGTATCAACATCCACAACCACAGCAACATATACACATTTCCAGCAACAGTAACATCCACAGCAGCATATACACATCCAACAACAGCAACCTCCAATAACAACAACCCAACGTACATGATTCCCATGCCTTCAATGAGTGCGAGCAGGACGCCGCCGACCACGGCGGCACTGGCCATGGCCCGGGGTCCCGCCCGCGCCGCGAGCACACCGCCCGTCGCTGCACCCGACACGATACTGTTCCAGGGATCTTCCTTTTGACGAATTGCCGTGAGACTGCAGTCGCAGCACGCAAAGATACCGCCCCATACGGCGAATTGTCCACCCAGTACGGGGGCGCGGGCCTGTACGGCGCTTACGGAACCCGCCAAGCGGGCTCCAGACGGGGCGAGTCGGGCTCCGCGAATCGTATGCCACAAACCTCCGCCAATCGCACCCATGCAAAAGGCACCGCCAACATCATCCACTATACGCCAGGGACACGGCTCCCGATCCGCCATGCCACTTTGACGAGGCATTGCTGGATTGCTTGCTGCCGTGTTGGGAGAGAAGGCTTCCTTTTGTTCTTCACACAATCAAGCGCGTTTCGAAATCTTGCCCGTATAGACGTTGCTTTGTTTCCTCTTGCAGACTATAAAGGGTGCACTGAATTGCACTGTACCAAGCAATCCAAGGAGCTTTAATGTAAGATCACCACGTTTCTTCCACAGACAGAGCAGGCAGGCGGCTCGGGTCTTGTATATACATATATGCATCTACTAGTAGTAGAGAGGAGCTTTCTCTCTGCTCGTGTGCTTTTGGTCGTTGTCGGCTGGTATGTCTCCGCCCGTCCGTCGCGACGCTTGGTGTTCGAAAGAAGCACAGTAAACACCCAGTAGAAACATATCTGACCCAATCGCGTGGCGGGGAAAACGTTGGTCGGCCACAAAGAGATTCGGAACCGGTGACAGAGGGATTCTATAGTACCCGGAAACTCTTCGTCTCGCACTGGTACTCTGTTTACGATTGATCCGCGCTCGCGGTTGCCAAATCTTTGAAATTACTATTAGTTGTAATCATTGTACGCACAGTCACATATCCTACCTACTATACACATGGAATGCTAGCTAGGTTACTCTCCAGAAAGCTGCGTAAGACATCACGACTCATGCTGGTCTCTAGCGCACCACATGATTGGTTGCTCGATCCACTTGAGAACAAGGTCACTGGTGGCACCACCAAACATCAAATGTAGCACAGTTTCAGCGTGTTCCACCATAGGCAAGATCGATAGCCTCCGCTCCAAGCGGCTTTGGTTTGTAGCTTGTTGGAGTGCTTCGTAAAGCCTCAAGGAAGATGTATACGGTACGGTGGTATCTTTCGCTCCGTGTAAGATCAACAGTGGCGGTAACGTCGTATATAGAAATTCTTCCCCTGCGGTAGTATGTGACCGTTGCTGTAAGATCTGATACGTCGGCGACAAACGCCGCCACCGGGTCAAGCTACCACCACCGGCTGGTGCCAAGGGAGAAATACGCTCCACCCCTCGTCCCGCTTCGAAGCGGTAGTGCGAGGCCAAGTCGTACACTCCCGATATCCCAATCCAGCGATCGATGTCGACGTCCATTGGATTGGTACTATTCAGCAATCCGAGTAGCGAAATATGGGCTCCCGAAGAATGTCCAATCAGAGTTATGTCGTCGTATTGGGTATACCGTTGTTGGAGCGCCCGCAAGGCATTTCGCACGTCCAGGACTTGGCCATCCACATCCGTCGTTGGGTAGGTGCGATAGCCAACAACCGCGACCGCCCGATCAGTTTGAACAAATGGACGAGCAATTAACCGGTACAAAGCCGGAAAACCAGATCCCCAGGCTCCGCCGTGTACAAAGACAATCAATGACGAATTAACTTTCAAATTGGAAGTAGGAGCAGTAGAAGCCGGCTGGATTATGTCAATGACTTGTTTCTTGTCCGATCCGTAAGAAAACGATTCCAAGCGCGTTTCTATCGTAATCTGGCTTGGGGAATTGCTCATAAGAGGGGACACATACTTGGAAAGTAATGTTGCTAGGGAGGATTTTCCGCTGTTGGAAAGGTGCCAAAAATCGGACCAAGCCGTCGGGTACTCGCGCAGAATGGGACGTATGCCCAAGAGGACGGAACCATCAACAAGCCACCTCAACGCCCCCGAATCACGGAACCAGTACTGTAACGGTTTGGGCCAACTTTGACGCAGCGAACGGAAAACATCGTCTGCTGAGTTTGCTGTCGGATCCGCAGGTGGGGGCAAGCTATGGATTAAAGGAGGTTGCGGCCCGTACACTTTCGGACGTTGGGCATGAAAATTCGGTGCATCGTTCGATTCTTTTGTTGTGACCGCATCCGAGTCGTGTGGAGAGGACGAAGAGTAAAGTACCTGAGGACTACATCGGTCAGAGAGTTTGCAGTTCAGTGCGACTGCTCTTGGGCTGGGTGTGACAACGATGAACGAGTTTGCGATCCAAATCGGGCCGTTCTGCACCGCGAACAATAGTGCTGTACCCGTCCATAACGCCCTCTTGGTCTTCATTTCATGAGTACACGCAACAGCCTGAGCAGGGCAGCACTTCGCTCTGCTTATCAAACGAAAGTTAGCCGGACTGTGAATGTTGTGAGAACTACCGCAAGACTTGGCGATTCCGCTTTTTCCAAATTTCGAGTTCGATGTGACCAAATCCATCCAGGATGTTCGTCAAAATGCTGGGAAAAAAGTCCAGCTAATGTAAACTAGGTTAAGACTGGACCGCAACCAATATCGATTAAAACAATTAGCTAATGATAGAATGATTGGCATACTGCACTTTCGCAATTACAGCGGGGCGTGGAGACATAGAAATTATCAAGGGAGCATAATCATTCGTCTTCGAAGGTAGAACGATATTCCGTTGCTCCGTAGTTTTGAGGTTGACGTCGACCAATACGGGGCGTCGCCAGAGAGGCAGACTCGGGAGCAAACGCGGTAAGCCTAGTATTGCGGTAACTTCGACGGCGGATCTTTGTAGCTGCCCAAACGCTAGCGGATAGCACCATACCTACGACAAGAATCACTAAAACCCATTCGTGCGGTTCGAAGTCATCTTCAGGCATTGCTGAACCTAGTAACTTCGGCGCAATCTTTTTCAAGGTATGCTTGCTCTCAAATGCCCACGGTAGCGTATTGATTTCATAAAGCATGGAACCCAGGGCCCATCCTAGTTTCAGACCATTCACTTGATCAACCGATGTAATATGGTAGTCCCCCGGAAACCCCCACCCTCGAAAAAGCTCGGCGACAAAGGTAGCCCGGAAACAGTACTGAATCAGGTCGTCGTCGGACAGAGGCTTCGGACGATTCTGATTGTAAGCATCAAGTTTCGTAATGTTCATGGTACATACATGTCTGGCCCCTTCAAGCACTTCATCTACTGTAGACCGTTCTTCCAGGCCGAGAAAGTCCCACACGTGGTAAAAATTGGACGTCGCAATAAATTCGCCAAAGTCGTACTCATTGATCGGTAGCGGAGGCTGATAAATGCCAGCAAAAGAACAATCGCGATCATGCGAAAAATTACTGACAGAGAACAACATGCAAAAAAGACAAGACTGAAGCGTGAGCAAGGAACTTCCAAGAAACCGGTGAAAATGTTGGTTGTAGTTTACGTACCACCAGCTATTCGCTTCCATCCTTAACAATAGCTTGACCATGCTAACGCATTGACCAAAATCCGCGCTTTCTTTGTTGTTGCGCATTATTGCGGAATAGAGCTTAGCTTCAATTGTGCTGGCATTCTCGGGGCTTGACAAGGGCAAGAGGGACCCATCCGGTAACACATGAATTCGTGACGTAAAACGATACTGACTCCCCACGGGTAAGCAAGGGTTGTACACGCCGTCTATCGGCCCCGGCAATACCCTGTCCTGATTGAGCTCGGCTTCTTGGACAAGTTGCGCGTTGAGGCGCGAAAACGCACCGTTGACACCAAAGTACAGGAACGAATGGGCGTACACGTTCCAGTGTTTGGCGGCCCCAATCTGTAGCTTGAACAAATTCGCCATGACGTCCCCATTGGGTTCAAAAAAGCCGATCTGCGTACTGGCTCCTCCCATTTCCAAGACACCATACGTTACATTTGGGGCGAGAACTTCGCCAGATCCTTCGGAGTTCGCAATCAATGTGTTCGTTACAAAGTTAACGGCCGCCCAACCGTATATGGCCTCTTCTTCTCCGGATATAACTCGGGCGTGTTCGTCTTCAAAAAAGAATGGATTGAAAGTGGAATTACGAAAGAGAGAGCGCGTGGTTTCCACCAAGCGTGTACGATACGGGCGAGGTAGGGTTCGCAATCCACCTGTAGCTTTGAGGTAAATTGGATACGAAAGCCAGTGATGGCGTTTCGTTTCCAACACTTCCTCGGCAAAGCCGATTAGTGGTTGCAAATAGGCTCGCACCTGTTCTCGACGGGATCCTTCGTCTTCAATAAAAGCAAATGCGTCCAATCCAGGCTTAAGACGATCCGTCCAACGAGAGTCCGTACTCGGAAACGTGAGCTTGCGACCTTGAACAACATGCTTGACGTGATTGCGGTGTGTCAAGACGCGGGCGGGAAACTCATAGACGTGTATCCGCGTTCCCTGCGATCCAGCGTCAATCATCATACCATGCTCGGTATCCTCTTTAACCTTGTGGAGATCGGAAGAATCAGTTGGATGCCCTTTGAGCAGTCGGTGAGCTGTGCTCCCACGTCTTCTACTGAAAGCCGTTCCCCCCAATGGACCTTCTCCGCGAGCCTGGAAGAGCTCCCACGAAGTGCTCTCTTCCACCGAAGATTTCATGGCAAAACCACCTTAGCTGTGAGAACCGTTGCTAGATTGCAAGGTTGGCAAGGGTCGGTGTCAAATGTCAACTACCTGACCGACTGTGACCGACGGATGCTTTGACGACAGGACGGATTTCGTGTTTCTGTTGGAGAAATTCGCATCCCGTGAATGATCGGAATATAAAAGATACCAGCGCTTGTACCTATTTGATCTATTAGCGTACAACGGCCAGATGGACACTAACACGGGAGAAATTGTATAATCTGACTTTGAACCATTGGGTAGCGGTAAATTTTTGTTTGAGTGTTTGACCAACTCGATTCGTTCAATACCGAGACGGTAACAACGGTAAACGCTTCATCATCTTTCTTTCATGACTAGGCATACCATTTACTAGTTTCCGGAAATATGGACATGCATTTGCCTTCCCGATTGTCTCTCCAAAGGATCATGGTAGTTATGCATATTCATTTTTACCAGCCCCGGCAGTCTGGATAGCAATCAGGTACTACTGCCGATCTAGGAAGAATTGGAAACAACAATTCCAAAAAAAATCAGCAATCGAAATGTTCCAAGGATGCGCCAAATCGAAAGCACGAAGTAGGCTGCAGTCCTACTATTGTATGTAAGATTGCTCAAATGGACGACTTGTCTGATTGCCGGCTTCTCCAACTGCATTCTCTCGCAGGAGCAATTAATCTCGTACGCATACTGGCTGTTGCGACCAAAATATTATTTGGAAACTGTGGACTCGTAAAGACTACCTGGATATCACTTTCTCCGGCCATTTGATAAAATATGCTCTTGCTGGTCTTAGCCATTGGATTCGAAAGAATTCTTCAGGAAAGGCCTTGTGTGCAGCATTTCACAATCCAAGCCAGTGGGGCTAGCAAAGCAACTTTGGCCTAAAAAATGATATCAATGGGCGAGGGCAAAGTTGTGGACATTATTTCTGGAATTGTCAACGTCAAGATCTTGCTGCCCTCCAACTTTGCTATCAACGCTGGATATCTATCAAAGCATTGTTTAGTTTCAGACAAATCAAGCTCGTCGCAAACAGCTTGGATGGCATTCTAACAGTTCACTATACAAAGGGAAAGACGTAGAATTCATAGTCAACAAACGGCGTTGTTGAAAGGCTAAGTCAGTTGTACTGGGATTTTTGGTTGGCCTCTAAATCAAGCTAGACATTTCTCGAGAGAATATTGTGAGAAAGGGCTACATTAACAGTTAGCATTTCAGCACATGCTATGAGTTATGCTGACAGTACTGTTGGGGAGCAATTGACTGTGAATGAGTAAAATAAGTACAACTCTTATCAAAATTTTTGGTTGTAAAGCGGCCTCTCTCAACCAACCAAATGGAGAGAAAGATTGCGATTTTCTAATATTTTTCCACGTTCAGGACACTTGTCACGTTGTAGTTTCGGCTGTCCAAACAGGACTACCACTAGGGCAATGATGAATGTGTGTTGCGTATTCTCGTAGGCAAGTACCAACCTGAGCGCAAAGACAATTCCGCAAAGGCAATGTGCACCGGACCTTTACCCTAAAAGGACTCTACAACATTTCCAGACATTGCTAAGCAGCTGAAGCTGCCATTGTACAATACAATTCGACGTCGCCAACATCAAGAACTGCACCTTGAAGGTCTAACATGCGCTGAAAGAATGCCTTCGCTTCTCGGAGGCAGCCGCTTTCGTGAAGAACTGAAACAAGAGTTTTAAGCGTTGCCAGCGTAGCAATGAACAAGCTGGTTTCTTGCAGCACTTGTCCACAAAAAGTGGCCTCATTGTCGTCCAATATCAATTTTGCCAGAGTTTTGTTCGCGAGGCAGCCGACCTTATACGCGCCATCCCTAAGTTTTTGAGCGCGATTCGGCGACAATTCCGGGAGCCGAGAGAGGCAGAGATGCGCAGTGGAGAAATTGTGGAGAACTATTCCTGAATGGAAATCAAGACAATGCATATCAGAGTTAAAGGAATCGATGCGAATGGGGTAGCATATTGAGAAATTTGAAGAATGAGTAAGATTTTTTTTCAGATTCTTGATAGAACAGAAACCGTCGTCGTCTGCAATCACCTCAATAGAGATTGAGACAATTTCCCGTTTGCCTTGTGCTAGTCGTCGATACGCCCGTTTTACTTCATCAGCAAGGGGGACAGGCACATCATGTTCATTTTGTGAGCGACATCGCTGAGAACCGTAAAGCCCCTTGATTGCAACGACAGAATCTTTTATTGTTTCAAGAGCCTCGCGGTACAAGCCTTTTTCTAGAAGAGAGACTCCCATGTTGCTCAATGCAATGGCTTGTCGATGCTCAGCGAGAAGGTTCGACATGATTGAATGGTTGCTTTTTAGATCATGAAGGTCAGTCAAAAGTGATAGTTTAGCATGTAAGAATTTTTTTGAGATCTACCACCTTTCAGTTTTCGGAAGAATTAGAGTCATCTATTCTGACGTATGCCATATATCCTTGAACCATTCCTCGTTGTCGCAGTGATCGGCAGAGAAACAAGGACCCACTGCGGAACGCATTTTTGTATAAGACTTTTCGGACTAATATTAAACGAAGCGATAGCAGATTTCGCTTTTTGTATTGATTCAAGTTGAAAAAAATTGACTCCTTCAAGAATATTTGTACGATCAGCTGTATAACAAAAGCGATGAACAATATATATAGCAACTTCAATGCTGTCGTCTAGAGTGTAAGAAGAGAGTCCCTTTGCGTAAAGCCCACATTCGGCCAGCTTCGGTGTTGTCCAGGCCGTAAATTCCTGAAAATCCACATCGCGGTTATTCATGTTTTATCACATCAGTCATAAGTCATAATTAATTTCTGTTTATATAGCATACCTTGACAGAGCTCTTTCTTAGTATACGACTGTTGTTCTCCAGACCCCTTGATTTCTATTCCAAACAGAATATCGAGAGGGGCACGATTCACCATAACTTGATCCCTTCAAGTCCAGACCCGGCAATAAACATAAATGACAGAGTGCCATTGTCGAGATTAGGATCCATATTCTTCTTTGCAATATTGCGGTGAAGTTTTTTCTGTGGCGAGAGTTATTTCCGCGAAGTCGTATTAAGTTTCGTAGTTATCTCCTTCTAGTTTGCGGTTGATTCTGATCGGATTTTATCAAAATTTTGATGCGATTCAATTTCTCCGTTTAACGAAATATGGATTTGATTCCAATAGCATTTATAAGTGACCAAAACTCGATATTCTATGGTCACCTTTACCCTGTCCCGGAGAAGACGATGGAACAAACGGGTCATAGTCAGAACCATCGCGCTCGAATTCCTGGTCATGCGAATGTCCACAATCAAAAGTGTAGAAGGCCATCCTCATTGTTAATAGCTCCGTCGGCCGCTGAGTCTTCGCTTGTCAACACGCGAAGGAAGTGCCACATCGGATTTCGCGGTCGGTCAACAAGCAATGGATTGCCAAAGTAATTGATGTAACACTAACATGACGAAACGGATGAGATGATAGGTGACCGTTCCCTGGTATGTTTTGCGATAAAACATATTTTAGAAGGAATCCAGAATCCTATGAAAGCGAAACATGTCTCCATGCTTTTTCTCGCGTTGTACAACGATTTCGTGACGCGCAGCACAGGTTTTTGGCGCAGTGATGTTAACACAATCGTACCAAATAGTTTCCCCATTTGCTCGAAAAGATGAGGTTGGCTTATTCATTATCCGTGACCTTCTCGATCGTTGCTTTCGGTAGAATTTCACCTACCTCGTCCCTTTGTTGGTCCCACAAACGTACACGGAGGCTTCGTGTCAGTCAAGGTCCAAGTGGAGTGCAAGGCATGACGACGCAGAATGAAAATCAGCTTCAAGCTTCGGTTGCAGATGAAGCTCGCCAGCAACAGCTGTTTCATAAGACTCCCTTGATTAAATCTATTCCAATCTCCAAAATCGTCGGTAAAGATGTTTATATCAAATTAGATGCCCTGCAGGCATCCGGATCTTTCAAAGACCGTGGTATGGGACACTTGTGTTCGACGCTGCAAGCGCAAGGCGTACGCAAAGTTATTTCGAGTTCTGGTGGCAACGCTGGATTGGCCGTCGCGACAGTTGGACAAAAGCTCGGCATCGAAGTCTCTGTGATTGTTCCGACTACCACGAAGCCTATGGTGATCGAGAAACTCCAATCTCTAGGAGCGCAGGTGACAGTACACGGTGAAAACTGGAATGCTGCGGATTCCTTGGCGAGACAAAAAGTGGCAGAGAGTTCGATGAATACTGCGTATGTATCGCCGTACGACAATCCACTCTTGTGGACGGGACATTCGACCCTTGTTGATGAGGTTTTAGACCAGCTTGAACGTAATTTGGGTGCGATCATCGTGAGTGTGGGCGGCGGTGGCCTACTTTGCGGGATTTTGGAAGGTCTGGCGCGACGAGGTTGCCCGCCGACCACCGTGATTGCGGCAGAAACGCAGGGCGCTGCTTCGTTTGGAAAAGCCCGGCAACAAGGGAAAATTGTCCGACTGAAGGCCATTGACAGTATTGCAACTTCCTTGGGCGCCCTGGAAGTGGCGCCGGCCGTTTTGAAACTCTCGAAAGAGCACGAAGACGCTGGTGGCAGAGTTTTAGATGCGCTCTGTACGGATGCCGAAGCCGTTGATGCGTGTTTACGTTTCGCACAAGATCATCGGATTTTGGTGGAACCAGCTTGTGGTGCGGCTTTGGCCGTGGCATACACGGAACGTCTGCGCAACGAATGCTTGTCGCAAATCACCGATGGCCCGATTGTTCTGGAAGTTTGTGGGGGCAGTGGAGTCAGCGTTGACTTGCTACACCAATGGAAGGCTCAATTCCTACTTTAGCTTAGGATCAGAGCGAGCACACTGGATTGTTTACACCATAAATTGACCTAACGTGTTTATCGCAGGTAATCACATTGTGTTCCGAGGAATTGGGAATGCACAGCATATATTTTAGAAAGGGTCATCGAGACTAGAGATAGTAAATTGAGGGCCAGTCTGCGATTGTGTTTCCAGCTGGCCAGGTACTTTTGCTCGATGCTCTTTACTTTGGGTGCTGAGTTTGTATTACGTACAAGAAAAGAGACACGACTCAACTACCCAACTCTCTTGCGGAGCCGAAAGACGGAAACAGCAACACAGTTTGGCTGTGTTAGAGTGTATCGTGTACCTTCGAGCGGAAAGTAAGCACGAATAGATACTACTAGTTAACCAACTATAAGAGCAAGTTGTCCAGTCAATAAAATCGGAAACTTCCGATACTTTGTCACATTCTTCAGGTGCACAATATCGCTTCAAGCATAGACGAGAACACACGAAACGTCTTTCCATGTTTGAGCGCTCTCATTTAAGTCATGCTAATCCAGCCCTTCGAGTACCACAGTCCCATCATACGCACTAGATTGCCTTTGGCGATGCCGCATGCTGTGATTGTGTAGTTCGTGCAAGCTGAGAAGCTCAGGGTGATTGGCTGGGCCTTCGTATTCGCCCTTGCACCCATTCAAGATCATGCGCCATTTCCGATCAATTTCGTACAAATCCAATCCAGCCGTGTCCGGAACGGTCTAAAAGGTCACGACACATGCAACAAATGAAGCGTAGCCGCTTAAGAGGAAAATATTTACGTCGCCGACGTAGTGAAAGAGAACGGCTGCAAGCAGGGCGCCGCATTTTCCTGAAGCGGCGGCAATTCCGTGGCACATGGTGCGTTGGGACGTCGGGAAAATTTCGGCCGGTACCAAAAATGTCGTGCGAAAAGCGATGATCCCAAGTACAATGCAATCAACATGGTGGACGATAGCTGTTCGTACAAGAATCCACAGGCCACAAACAAAGTTCCTGTGAGTAAGAATCCGAACTGCTGAAGTTTCCTTCGTCCAACCACATCCAACAAAATCGCGGCACCAAAGTACCCGAGCAAGGCCACAGCCGCGTTTAGGGTGGCCGCCAATGCAAACTCTAGCACGGTTGTGTCGGGTCCTGTCAGAGCGATCAAAATGAGCTCTGAAAGAGTTTGTTTCCGTAAAAGGCAATATCCCAAAGCATCCAAGACAAACTTGCTCCAAACAGGCGGACGCCATAGTTGCGCAAAAAAAGGGCGGTCGAAGTCGCTCGTAAATTACGTTCGGTATCGATAGAGGGAGCATCGCGGATCGATAAGGAATCGTTAGCCAGCAAGGACGGTACCGAAAGAGACGAAACTGATGTGGCAACTGAAATTTCGGATTTGGAGGGCGACAGCGTTGTATACAGCTGTGATTGTGCCGCTGGAGAGCTCTTACTGTATCCGGTGATAGCGCTTACCATCTGCTGCTGGTGATGCTGCCGAAGAGCGTCGCGAGCCAATTCTTCAAGGTGATCCTTGTCTTGTTTCCAGACGGTCGATTCGGGAAGGTGTCGTATTCGGGACAGCCATGCACAAGTAAGCACGACAGCACCAAGGATATATGTCCACCGCCAAATGCTGAGGAGTGCATTGTGATTGTAGCTGTAGGAGATGCCGGCATCATCGTCATAGTTATTTGTGTCGCGGATAGCGTCACCCGTTTGGTCAAAGACGATGATAAGTGTAGTGATTATAAGTGAGTTGCAAAAGATCCCCACCCCCTGCATGGTAAACACGAGTTGGACCTGCCGTCCACGGTTGGGAGAGGACGTTGGCAGAGGGGACTTGATGCTGTCAATTTCCTCTGCGTGCGTATGATGGCGTATATCGTTGTCGTCTTCCATGACGGTATACAATCCATCCATGGTAGATTCCGATCTGCCGCGCTCTTGTTGTCTGGGTGTTAGTAGTCGGCGCTGGGAAGACGAGGAAACCATGGCCTTTTCCGAAGCCGAGGAGGCGGACAGGGGATACTCGCCACCGACGCCAACCCCAAAAACAAACAGCACGCAGCTCATGCATCGAAACAAGTTTGGCGACGAGAGTGCCGTGTAAGAAAGAAGCGTCAACGCAATGGAGGCGCCGCTCATGAGAGATGCCGTGAGAATGGAACCTTTCCGACGTCCTATCACATTAGCGGCATAGCCAATCACTAGCATACCCGAGATCACATCGAGGACGATAGAGTACGTTAAGGATTGCCGCAGCCGCGGTCGACAGACACTCGCGTCGGCGGTCTCGTGGTCGTCGCTGCTGCTGGTGAAGCATTCCGGGTACACAATGTTCCAAAAAGGCTGCAACGTTCCGATGCTGAAGAGGAAATAGGACTCACCGAACAAACCCATTATTCGCATACAGCGTTTGTAGAGCCAATTAATGCTTGCGACGTTCCAGCCGAAGGTAAGGTCTGATTTAGAGAAAATACGCTTAAGGAGATGGGAAAAGGTGAAAAACTCGCTAAAGGGGACAGAACGTGTTCTCTCTAAGTAGCTTCATTTGCTGC
>NW_002238030.1:39991-41999 GCF_000150955.2 Phaeodactylum tricornutum CCAP 1055/1
AGTTTGTTTTGGTACTCTCATGAGCAATCCGAATGATGTCGGCCGCACACGCTTCTCTCACCCGATGATAGCAAATGCTAACATGTTTCTTTTTCAAAACCGACTCCGATCGCGACGCATTGGTAACTACCGATTGGTTGTCCCCGAAAACATTCGCCGGTCCATCCAGAGGCAAACCCATCATTCGAAGTTTGTACCGCAAACCAATCAACAGCTCCGTCGCAATCTTCATCGCAACAAATTCCGAACCAAACGTAGACGTTTCGACAGTGTTCTGTTGTTTCGAAAACCAATCTCGAACGACGCGTCACCTGATCGCCCGCATGATCAGCATCAACAAAAGCATTCAACTGAACTTCTTTACCGCGAGGCTCCGGCATATTCCCTGGAATCGGTTCCTTCGCATCGGGATAGAAATCCTGCCAATCACACTGAGTAAACTTGTCTTTCCACGAAATAAACGTATCGTCGAAAACAACTTTAGATCGTCCATGCACCTTTAGATACCCAAATATATGGAACACTTTATCCAAATGTCCCTCCCTGGGCTGAGCGAGATATTGCGATAACATCGAAACTTGCGCAAAGATATCGATCCGCCCCAATTCAACTGCCCATCGCAAGATTCCAATTAGGTTCTGGTAATAGTTAGCCTTGTCCGCTCCCAACACAGGCGACACATCCAATTCCGGACGGTACGATTGCGACATAACGGTGTGTCCCGACCGCGTGGTAAACCTCTGCCCAACTTTGAAAAGCTCATTTTCAACATTAGTTACCGCAGCTTTCACGTAGTCGTCCGAACTCATATACCAATGCTCTTTGGTGGCTCCTGGTAACTTATACTTTCCAACATTGGCGCCCAAATAACGATCTGGAGGACCATACTTCTTCCGGGTCTTCGGATCTTCTTTGAACTTATAGAGACTTGATAACGTTTCCATAATCCGATCCGGCTTCTCTGAAACTGCCAAAATGTCATCAACATAAATGAGTACATATTCATAGTATTTGTCCCCATTACCTTTGACAGCCGGTCGCAACCAAACATCGGGATCCGCCACGCAGGGTCGAAACTTTAAATCCGACATCGTTTGTGCTAAGTGCGCATGCCACGCCGCGCCGGAACTCTTTAATCCATATAGAGCCCGAACAATTAACACTCGAAGTCCTTGTCTAGCTGCGCCAAACTCCGGACCCGCAATGGTATACACACTTTCCCGACAATCCGCGTTTAGATAAGCATTCTGCGCATCCGCCGCCAAAATGTCCAACCCGTTTAACGCTGCCGCCATAAATGCAATCCGTACACTTTCTCTAGACACTACCGACGAATAAGTCAACGCCGCCGGTGCTTCCGTCATATGTCCCCCAGCCACATACCGTGCCTTGCGAGTCAAATCGAGTTTCACATCAAATATAATATGACAATCAATTTTCTGGCAACCAACCGGGAGATTTTCGTCCCCTTCGAGGAACTTGAATGCTGGCATAACGTTTGCCATCTCTTTCTCGATTGCATGTTTCCAGAAATCGGTCCCCATTGTGAGTGCGTTTCCAGTACCGAGCTTTTACCTTAGAAATAATCCGATCGCGACGTCGTAGAACGTCTTTGATCCACCAGATAAACGCCGGTTCCTCTGCAAGCTTGTTAGCAACTGAATATTCAGCAACTTGCACAGGGTTTGATTCCTTAAGGTTGGCAAGGCGCTCCCACGTGGACGTCCCGTCTTTCCATTGAATCAAAAGCTTCCAACCTTTCGTTGTCCGACGCAAATGCCGATTGGGACCATCTTTGTCCACGTACATGTCGTCCCGAGAGACTGCAGACGCGTCGGAAGAATGGTCAATGATCTCGTCAATCAATTGGAACTGCCGTCCATCTTGATCGACTTCAGAGTACAGGGACTCTGCAATAATGTTAGCGGAATACTCCTTTTCGGTCCCATCCGGGAACTCGACTGTGTAAACACGGGTATCCAAAATTGGGTTAGAATTTGCAACGCCA
>NW_002238031.1:0-17976 GCF_000150955.2 Phaeodactylum tricornutum CCAP 1055/1
ACTATGAGTATGTGCTTATTTATACCGATGATTTCCTATGTATCAGTACAGATCCGAAGAAGATTCTGGATTCGATCGGTATGCATTTTAAACTCAAGCCTGAATCAATTAAGACGCCTGAGGTATATTTGGGAGCAAATCTTGGACGTTTTACGCTTCCCGATAATCCATCAAAACAGCGATGGTCGATGAGTTCCACGAATTATGTGAAACAGGCAGTTGCAAATGTTGAAAAGGATTTGGATGAAGTTGGAAAGCGTTTATCTACAAAGGTTTCGTCACCTATGTTGTCAAATTATCGACCGGAACTCGATGTTTCCCCTGTGTTGGATGCGGAACGTGCTAACTATTTCCAGTCACAGATAGGAGTTTTGAGATGGGCAGTTGAAATTGGTCGCATTGATATAATGTGTGAGGTGTCTATGCTCTCATCTTTTCTTGCGATGCCGCGTGAAGGACATCTAGCTGCAGTTTTTCATATTTTCGGATATTTGAAGTCACATCACAAGTCTCGATTGGTATTTGATGATTCTTATCCGGTGATTGACAACAGCTTTAACAATGATGCGGATTGGACAGATTTTTACGGTGATGTTAAAGAGCCTATTCCACCAAATGCTCCAGAACCACGTGGTAAGGTGGTGGAGATTATAGCTTTTGTTGACGCTGACCATGCGGGAGACCGTGTTACTCGTCGTTCTCGAACAGGTGTTTTGATTTATATCAATCGTTCTCCGATTATGTGGTTCTCGAAGCGTCAGAATTCAGTTGAAACGTCTACTTTTGGTAGTGAGTTTGTTGCATTAAAGATTGCTACTGAGATGATACAAGGTCTACGATACAAGTTACGTATGATGGGTATTCCTATTGATGGTCCGGCTAAAGTTCTTTGCGACAATATGTCGGTTGTATACAATACTACGGCACCAGAATCAGTGTTGAAGAAGAAAAGTAACGCGATAGCGTACCATTTCGTACAAGAGAATGTTGCCATGAAAGTGATCAAGATTGCATATGAACCATCAGAATCAAATTTAGCGGATATACTTACGAAGGTTCAAACAGGTCCAGTGAGACAGGCTATCATACGAAGTATTTTATGGTGATTCAAGTTACAAGAAGGGTTTGCCGACTTTCCCGTTCTCAACAGGTTCAATGTTGGGACAAATTGCATTTGCATTATATTTGTCATTGCATGCAGTGTCGAAGTTTTATTTTTATTTGGTTCCCTATTTTTTCCCATTGTGGTTTTGAGGGGACACATTTCGCCAAGTTTATGTTCATGGTCTCAATGTGAGGGGACTAGAAAAACCCTCCGCCAAGCATATCGGGGTTCGTTATCCCTTTATCTTGGGTTTATGCTTATAAGTCTTTGTTTTACGTCTTTTTATCGTATCTACAATCCTTTGGTCCCACAGACACGTTTTAGCCCGTTATCGTTGCAGTTTTCTAATTTAACTGTAAATGCGGAATCGGCACCTCTCAAAAAACGTCTACCCATTCTAGTTCGTAGGTCTCCTGAAAAAATCCCTACTAATAGTAACTGTAAATTTATAATATAACTTCTGATAGTTTTCGAAGCAAAGTCTGCAATTAACTCTATTTAAGTCCAACGCTTGTTTATGGCATTCGTCGCGATTCAAAGGGGCTCAAAATTTGCCTGGTTGCATATTTATGTGCAGTCATCTTCTTATAAGTCTGAGTATCTGAGGGGCTAAAGTCTTCCAAATGGCGTATAGAAAAAACTACCAACGATCCGTTCCCTCAATGATCACGATGAACAAACGAGGGTCATTGGAGCATCAGTCCGAAAAGCATCTTTGCGTTAATGTAAGCTCCGTATTTCTGATTTCAGTCCGCATTACAATGACCGGTGGTTCATAAGCAGTACTTTGGAATGTCCCTCTCGCCATGTTACTCCTTATGACCTTTCCAAGTAAACGTCCAAGTGTCAACTTTTGCATCAGAAGACTTCTCCTTTGTATCACTCTTCCCTTGCACTACGGCTGCGATCGAAGACATTCATCCGAATACGATGAAGAGCTCAGCTCATAGCCACAGCAGCGACGCTGGACTCGCGGTAGATTCGTCCAATGCAGATTCTTCAGTGGAGACGGGAATTGTTGCCGGAGATGTCCACGAAGAACGCGACGAAATAAAGGAAGTGCAGAAGCTGGCAAAGAAAGAAACTTCATACATTCGACTTTGGCGACTCGTTGTGATCCTCTCCTTACTTGTCACTGGTGCCGTTGTTTCAACCCTAACATTTGTCTTTTTGAAGGCGGAAGAGCAAGATGATTACGTGGATGCGGTAAGCACTTTCCTTGATTCGTCTTTTTCTTGGTGAAAGATCTAATCCTATTCCATTTCTGCCGTAGTATTACCTCTTTGCCAACACGGTTGGAGACATAACTCAATTTCGTGTCGAGAATATGTTTGAAGAGGTAAACGGAATAAGCAACATGTTGACGGCACACGCCAACGACAGCGGACAATCATTCCCTTTGGTAACGCCATTGCCTCAATTCGAGGTTCATGGAGATCATGCCCGGGTACAGTCTGGCATCGAAACTTTTAGTTACTTGCCCTTTATAACATCGGAAACGCGTACGGCGTGGGAGCTATTTTCGGTTCAGAATCAGGATTGGATTTCCCTAAGCAGGGTACGTCACAGCAATGAACTCAGATTGTGCTACACTTTCAAAGAAAAAATTATTCTCATCCTTCGTTTTTTCTTGGTGAAGAACGTTGCTCTCGGGCGCGATGATACTTTGAGTGAAACGGACTTTGTCGTGGCCAATATAACGCCAGTTATCTTCGAATTTTCCGAAACAGGTCCAGGCTATGCAACGCCGGGAAAAAGCTTGTACATACCAATTTCCCTGACCAGTCCACCACCCTTCAACCCTTACATTCTTAATTTCGATTTGGCGTCCATTCCAGATGTACCCCCTGTTATTGACGCCATGACTGCTCTGAAAGGTACGAGAAAGTGATGGAAAATGATTGGGATTTTATTGCTTTTCTCACGCAAAAATTGGAACCTCTCAAAACAGATTCTGTGCTATCTGCCATAACAGACGTATCAGCAATTGCCGGATCAACGTACTCGGTACAGGATCATCAGACATACCATGATTTGTTTGTGACAAGCGTGGGAAACGAAACTGTCGGAGAAAGACCGCATAGGTAAGTGAGATTAGCAGAAGTAGAGTGAACATTCTGACCTTCCGAAAAGCTTGTCTAACTGGCCTTTTAAAGTTTCATGTACACGCCTGTCTATCGTGAACTCGGAAATGATAGCTCTCCAATTGTAGGATTAATTCTCTCTACATTGGCGTTCGATCGCTACATGGCAGACTTGCTTCCTGACAAAGTCAGCGGAATATTTGCTGTGCTGGTGAATTCTTGCGGAGATTCACATACGTGTGAGTTGACGGGTAGCCGCGCCATCTATTTGGGCAGTGGAGAGCTATATGAGCAAGCATATGCTAACCTTGAGGTAACGGTGCCTTTTTCTGCATACAAACGTCCCGCGGCTGCAAGCAGCATCGAAGGACACTGCTTATTTCAGCTTCGTTTATATCCGGGGAGCTCGTTTGTCGAAGGGTATCGAACTAACCAACCAACAATCTTTGCAACAGCTATCGCCGTTACGTTCTTTCTCATGGCCATGACGTTCTTGATCTACGACCGTTTCGTAAATCGCCGCAATGCAAAGGTTGTCAACGCCGCCGCCAGATCTAACGCCATTGTGTCATCTTTGTTTCCTTCCAATGTTCGTGATCGTATCTACGAAGAAGCTGAAGAGAAGAACAAAGCGGCTAAGAATTCAGGTATTCTTGCGCCGCAATCTCGTCTGAAGGATTTTTTGAACAACGGAGGCTTCGATGCGGAAGTGTTGGAAGACGAGGACGACATTGCAGTATTCAAGACGAAACCGATCGCTGAGCTTTTCCCAGAGACCACGATAATGTTTGCAGATATTGCAGGTTTTACCGCCTGGAGTTCCAGCCGAGAACCAGCTCAAGTTTTCATGCTTCTTGAAACCCTTTACCACGCCTTTGATGATATTGCCAAGAAGCGACGCGTATTTAAGGTAGAAACTGTTGGTGACTGTTACGTAGCCGTCTCAGGACTACCCGACCCTCGCAAGGACCATGCTGTGGTCATGGCGCGCTTTGCCAAGGACTGTATGCATAGAATGCACTTTCTTACGAAAAGGCTGGAAGTCTCCCTTGGTCCCGACACTGCGGAGTTGTCACTACGAATCGGGTTGCACAGTGGACCAGTCACTGCTGGTGTGCTCCGTGGTGAACGATCTCGCTTTCAGCTATTTGGCGACACAATGAACACAGCATCTCGCCTAGAATCGACTGGTCTTCGAGATCGAATTCAAATTTCTCAAGATACGGCCAATATCCTTATTCGAGCAGGGAAAGCGGAATGGTTCAAACCTCGCGACGATGTTGTCGTGGCGAAGGGTAAAGGTGAAATTAAAACGTATTGGCTCTCCGTTGGAGAAAAAGGCAACGGAACGTCTGCAACAGAGTCAACGCATAACAGTGAAGATGGTGGTTTTAATTCCCTTGCACAAACTCTCGGTGGTAGCGACATCGACGGCGCAGGATCGGGTCATCAAATTTATCGACTTGCTTCCGAGAAGGCAACTAGGCTGATTGACTGGAACGTTGATATCCTTGCTAGACTTCTCAAGCAAAAAATGGCTAGTCGCAAAATGTCAGTATTTCGAAGTGGAGCTGTGCATTCTTCTGTGCATGAGGCGAATATAGTCGGCACTGTGCTCGACGAGGTCAAGGAAGTGATAAATTTGCCTGCCTTTGATATCAGATCCGTCAAGCATCAACAGGATCCTGATGCTGTTGAGCTCGCACCAGCAGTTATGTATCAGCTTCGCGAATACGTGTCAAATGTCGCAGCAATGTATAAAGACAACTCGTTTCATAACTTCGAACATGCGTCGCACGTAACAATGTCCGTGGTCAAGCTCCTATCGCGTATCGTGGCGCCAGCGGACGTTGTTGTTCAGAACGAAGGTCAGAAGAAAGCAATCTTTGCGTCCAAGCTTCACGATCACACATACGGCATCACTTCCGATCCACTGACGCAGTTTGCTTGCGTCTTCTCGGCACTCATTCACGATATCGACCATAGCGGTGTGTCCAACACACAACTGATAAAGGAGGGCTCAAAGATCGCGACATTCTACAAGAACAAGAGCGTAGCCGAACAGAACTCGGTCGACTTAGCCTGGGATCTTCTAATGGATTCCACTTTCGAAGATCTTCGGAATTTAATATACTCCACTCAGGACGAAAAAGACCGTTTTCGGCAGCTCGTCGTCAACTCTGTTATGGCTACGGATATTATGGACAAGGATCTAAAACAGCTGCGCAATGCTCGTTGGGAAAAGGCTTTCTCACTGGATCATGTAGAAGAAAACAGTCGAGAGAATACTAACCGAAAGGCGACGATTGTGATTGAGCATTTGATCCAAGCATCGGATGTGGCTCATACGATGCAGCACTGGCATATTTACCGCAAGTGGAACGAGAGGCTTTTTGTGGAAATGTACAATGCCTTCGAAAACGGCAGAGCCGATAAGAATCCAGCGGATTTTTGGTACAAGGGCGAGCTTGGATTTTTCGACTTCTATATTATTCCTTTGGCGAAGAAGCTGAAGGATTGCGGTGTATTTGGTGTTTCAAGTGACGAGTATCTCAACTACGCCATGCGAAATAGACAGGAATGGGAAGAGCGCGGCCAGCAAGTCGTCCGCGAAATGATGGCCGCGATAGGGATCAACCGTGAATGAATTACTATGAAGTAGAATATCATTACAGTAGGTATTAATGCAACATGAACAGAAAAATCCACTTACAAGTTAAGTTTGGTGATCGAAAACCTCTATTCTCTAGGAGCGCAGGTGACAGTAAACGATTATAATTGGAATGCTGACGATGCCTGGGCGAGACAAGAAGTCTCAAAAAAAAAATTCAATACTTTATACGTAGGTAGCGCCGTGCGACGATCCACTCTTGCCGACCTGACATTCGACTAAGGTTGATGAGGTTTGCAACTGGCTTGAGAATTGTCTGGGTGTAATTATCGAGAGTGTGGGCGGCGGTAGCCTACTTTGCGGGGTTTTGGAAGGTCTGAGACGGCAAGGTGCCCACCGACAACTGTAAGTGCGGCAGAAACACAAGGCGCTGCTTCGTTGGGAAGAGCCCGGCCACAAGGCTAATTCTTCCGACTTAAGGCCATGGATCTTTTCGTACTGACTCTACTTCATTTCGGCAATTGAAATAGTAGCACGGACCTTTAATAGATTATTATCGAGGAAATTCACCAATCCGGTCTCAAAGAGGCCGGAAAATCACTCGTCCGGCCAAATTCTCGATTTCATAAATACCAAAGATGGGTCGCATGTGCTTACCGAAGTAGCGACAATTTAGCGCGCCCTGTCGCTTAATAAAATACTTAAGCGATGCCGACATTCGTCATGTCTGCAATCATCGAAAATCACTTTGAGGAAAATCGCTACTTCGGCCAACTCAAAAACTTTATAAGGACTTTAGATTGAGCGCGAAACGGTTCATAAGTAAGTTTTAAAAATAATCCAATGCTCGGTGTATGCTCTGTTTATGGTATAGCGGAGGTATCGCGCTGGCATGACGAGCTGCTTCCAACGCATTACCTACTGGATTCCATCCACACCTTTTCTTATCAGGGTCCAAGCGTAGCCCCCAAGAATAAACATCTCAAAGTATGAACAGCGCCGTTATAACACAACAAATGCCAATCAACATAAAACTCGATACAAATCAACATCAGCTACACCTAAAAGGTGCCGAGCTTGCGGATTGACTGGTCACTCACAGCAAACCTACCCAAAACCTAGCACTGAAATCAGATTTTACAGCCATATAGGCAAAGCTAAGGAATATGGTCTATCTGAGGCCTACTCTCACCGCAATGTAGAGATAAGAATACATCTTTTCTAACAAATTCTCTTTATTCAACCACTGTCTATCACCCTTTTGCTCACGGAACCGGGAGCTCCTACACCGTCGCCTTTGGAAGCGACACTCTGGTCCCTCAGCAGTCCCACTGTAGGGATCCGTCATCCATAAGGCCATCTGCAGCATTTCTTTTCCTTCGATACACCCTTGGCTTCCGTTTCTTCGTCCCATCGAGCCGCCAGCCCACTCCGGTCCGCTACCACTCGGGTGAAAACCGCGTCGCCAACCAATACTGCCCCGCGCCTCTCAAGTTTGGAACGAATGCAGCGTGCGACGGAATGCCACCTGTCCAAAGTCCGGGCTTAGTCTCCCGTCGCGTGAGACTTGCAAGGCTCCCAATGCACTATAGTTACTGGGCCAACTCCGGTGGACTTTCATACCCGACACTGCCGTGACCACCAGTACCACAACAATGGCAATGGCTCCCATAGTGCCGTACCGTCCTGCACCAACTACACGAAGTCGTACGCTACCGAAGTCGTTGTGCTATATTCTTCCGATGCCTTTCTATGCGTCGAAGGAGACTTTCAATTCTTGTGTAACATTATGTGTTTCAAAAGCCAAAAATACTTTTTCTTCTAATTTCACGACTCTTACCGTTTCCCATCTTCATCGATTGTAAGGTTGTCCGTCCCGTTGGTCTACGTACTTTACCCGAGTGCTCTGTCAGTTGCAGCTACTACAAGAAAAGACATTCACACAGTGGCAGTCATCATGCAAAAGGCTGGTGGTGTATCCACACTTAATATGCATTTGCTGTTCAAGTCTTTTGGAGTCCTGGCGACAGTGTGTTCTCTGAATGCTTAGGGTAAATTGTTTATAGTCAACTGCTGTCCTCTAGATTGATCGACGCTTGACGGGTTGGAAGCAGCTTATCGATGCCAGCGCGATACCTTCGCTATATCATATATAGGGGATATACCTAGCATTGGATTATTTTCAAATTGCCAATTTTACTTAGTATCCGTTTGGCGCTCATTCCAAAAGTACATAGAAAATTTCAGATTTGGCCGAAATAGCGATTTTTTCATGTCGTTCAGGCCGAAATAGCGGTTTTCCTCAATTACTTTGCAATATGCTGAGTCTGAGGCTGAATTATCTTATATGCAAAAACAACATGAAGGAATAAGGTTAAATGACTCATACTTGTCTCTTAATAGAGAATAATTGTAGCATTGCATTGACGGATGCGTCGACAAAATCATGAAAAAGAGCATTGACGGGAGCATCAAAGGAAACGAATCGGCCTGGATGCGAATAATCCTGGGAAACCCCGGTATTGATGTCAAAGTCGTATCTACCGAAAACGCTACTAACTAGGACGTAGCGTCAAACAATAGCTCCGCGGACGGACGGATGGCAATGCGGATACCAAGACTGCGTCCACAATCCGATACATCGCTGTGACCTTGTCGCCCCAGGCATCCTAAATGCCGTCAGTGTCTCCATTGGAACGCCCGTCGAGACTTCCATCGGCCAGTGCAACGGGTATGCCATTGCGGCTGCCCTAAAATTCTCCATCACGAGACCCCTCCAGTGTCCCCTCGCTAAATGCCTCCTAGACTGCCTTCAACTTCATTGTCCACATCATCTTTAGATCGTCCCAGTGCCTCGCCCTCCGGAGCGCCATCCAGCAAACTGTGGGCCACGCCGTCGTCGTAACCTTTGTCATTGCCGTCGGATAGGTCGTCCAGGACGCCTTCGGCAGCTCTGTTGCTGTTCCCGTATCTCTTTACGATTTCTGGCTCGTCCGTTGTGATAGAAGATATTGCGAACGAAATCGGTCGGGACCTGTAAATAACCAAGATCAGCCCGCAAATGGACCCAATCACAATGGGTGCGTCAACAAAAGCATTGACGGTTTTGTTGACAAATGAATCAACAAAAGCATTTACCGAAGCCTCTACAAAAGCATTGATGGGTACTGCAACTAAAGTATTTACAAAGCATAAAAAACATTGACGGGTGCGTCGACAAAAGTATTGATGGGTGCGTTGACAAAAAAGCATCGAAAGAAGCATTGACGGGAGCATCATCACAAGCACCCTGACAGATATGTCGACAAAAGTATTGATGGGTGCATCAACAAAAGCATCAATGGGACATTGGTGGTGCGTTAACAAAGTGTTGACGGGAGCCTCAAGAAAAGTACTGACGGTGGGCATCAACAAAATTTACGGGTACATCGACAAAAACATGGATAAAGTATTGAGAGGAGCATTGAAAAGTATAGCCTTGGCAAAATGCATTGACGGGAGCGTAAAAAATCACTGACGGGTGTCGACCAATTTTGTCTCGTCAGCGCTTGTTTACTCCAAATAAAGGCGTCTTTACAGGAGGATCCGTCCTGTCATCCTGTCGCAAAGATCGGATCTGCACGGCCAAGTGCCTCAGAGACAACGCCGGGGGTACATGGAGCGCTACAGCAATGACAAGTTGAACAATCTCTTAAAAGGTACCATTGAGGATCACGAATGCACAAAGGTGGCCATTCTCGAGGGAGGTATCGAAGTGTTTGGACAAGAACTCCGCGCTTCTGATTCCACCGTCACGGCATTTGATCCGAAATCCCTGCAAAGCTCCTGGTTCGGGAAAGTCGCGCACAACCCCAACTACGATTGCTACGCCTGTCGCGGAATACAGTCAATGGATGTGCTCATTGTTTTCCATTGTGGTGAAACCAAAGATCGTGACAGAAAAGGCATCAATTTTTTTCTAACACATTTTTTCGACGCCGATACGGTTCAATAAAAACAATTGAGAATGTAGACAATTATATCAGATTTGAGGGCAAGACAACTCCAACTACACAGGAAAGCACTCGCGACCCATCTTTGTTACTTAGACAATCTAGGATTTGGCGGAATTAGTGAGATCCTCTTTTTTGATGAGCTGGCATTTTGTGGGATTGTTTGCCGGACTGAACAACAGATTGACCAGTTTGTAGAATGTAATCTTCCTCTCATTATTTTAGAAATTCTTTGATCCAAATATTGCATAATAGCATAGGTCCTCGCATTCGCTGTCTAACCCGTGGGGAGCGTCGTCAGCGAGTGAGTTTTACAGTCCATAAGCTGGCTTAGGTGTATTGCAGGTCATTCGTCATAACGCCCACCTTCGTTTACCACTCACTGTCATAACAGCAATCCGTCCTTGGTTGTGCTTTGGTAGTACTCCGGAACAACTAGCCGCAAAACAAGGTTTGAAATTCACCACAAACAAGCTATTTGCGGTTATTATCGGTAATGTCGCATTTGAGGAGACCTGTTCATCAGTCATCAAGCGACGTATTAATGTAATCAAGTTTCGCAGCACAAGAACTACACAATTATGATGGTTGATACTCCTAGAAGATGGTATTTGCAAAAAGATGCAATCATGTCAAAAGGCACGATGGCAAAGATCCCCTACACAAGAACTATGCAAGACTGGCAAGAACTCCAATTCTAACATACCACATTCATTTACTATGTCAAGTCCTGTGGGCTTACATTGGTAGGTTTCCAACTAGCAGGAGAAACTATAGATTTAACGCTCTAGTAAACTATAATATAGCAATTGAATGCACTCGTAAGTTAGATTATTGTACACGTCCTAGCAAGTGTTGCAATGCTACTGGTAAAACGACATATCATAGTCTGATGAATTTGAGCTTGTCGTCCCGCTGATAGCAAGCATGGACAAACGGGATAAGAGACAGCGATCTGTCTGTCCGCTTGCCAGGAACGGAGTCATCCTTTTCGTTTCAGCACTTCAAACAATACCTATTAGAACGAGGAAATCCACTAAAGGGGATGGTAAAAGGTGAAAAACTCCCTAAAGGGGACAGAACGTGTTCAGTCTAAGTAGCATTATTTGGCGCTCGTATATTATTAAGTATTCAAACTATTTAGACTAAACGCCAAAAATTTGTGCCGGATGCCAACGTTTTCCTGCAAGATATTTATTGCAGGGTCTCCAATGAGAGATCTCAGGGCAACCCACCTGCCACCGCAAAGGAAACACGCTTGTTTTGGTAGCAAACCTCTTAGGGAACTTCAGACGACGATCTGGAAGGCTGCAACGGTAGCTACTCTGGATTGACCTGGATCAGGGCTGCATCATCCGTTCCATGCTGGTCGAACACAGACCACTCAGTCACTTTTGGTACAATGTCTGCGACCACTTTTCGATAATGTGCTGCACTGGACCGCCTGATGGAGTTTCTCGCTCTCCGTCACCTATAGACTCGTGTCGGTTTAAAACCGACTCCTCTGGGTGAACGCGGTCGATTTTCGTCACGTTGAACTTGGCCGACAATTCCATCAACTGCGTGGTACCCTTGATGTTGCTGATGGGCCACCATTCTGGACATGACCGCCGCCGAGGCGAACGGCGACGCCAACGTCGACACCAAAGCGGAAGGCGTGGAGGAAACATCCGCGACCGCGACGGACGCCTCCCACAAGTAGAACGATAGTAGAAGCGTACGTACGTCTTTTGAGAAGCCAGAGTATCGTATCTGATTGGATCCACGATGGAAGTAGTGCTGGCAGAGTTTGGCAAACACTACTCCACTCTGGTTGTCGTGTCAAGGCGCGACACGACAACGCAGTTTGGTGAACACTACCGAAATATGAAGGGAACGTGCGTCCCCCTTTTGTTGGGTTCCGAAAGGCACCCCGTGTCAATTTTGCGTCGCCACAGTCGGTACGGACACAGTCATTCTGGAACCCCCATCCTAAATAAGCAATGCTTTGACAATATTAGCTGCTGTAACATTATCTTTCATGTATTCTTTTTCATTCATTGGTTTATATTTGGTAGTCCTTTTGACTAATGGCAGTGGTATGGTCCTAGGTAAAATCGTTGCCTGTCCATGGAGCTGTGGCGTATCTCCTCGATTGCAGGCATCCGCTAGCTAGCTTTTTGTTCATTGTTTTGGGGCTTCATTTTAATCAAGGATCCACATGCAGTTTAAAGATTGTTAAAAATCAGTCTTGTATATGATATAAACTGTCCAAAAACAGAGCAGAACCAACTCGAGGTTTACGAAAATAGAGATTCCGTCGTTGATCAGCTTCCAAGTGGAAGCAAAAAGGAAGACATTTTGTATGTTGACGTCACACTGTGACGTGTCGGCTGGGGGTTCTAATAGGATCCCGAGTCTTTCTGTTTCCAAGGCTGTCCTCGTCGTCATGCCCTTCGTGTATCCTTGCATATTCGTCACAATGTCGGGTTTCACGTTAACATCCAGACTCACAGTCAAGCCCGCCCCTTGATGAAAACATATTGTGTCCAATAGATAGAACTTGACGAATCGATGCTACAGAGCGTGCGGCCTTTTTCAATTGGTTGACTGTAAATTGCATCGTTCTCGACAGAATGAGTAGCGCGTCGAAGCAAGAGCCTTCCACCTTTGTTTTTCAGGAACATACAGCCAATCGTACAGAGCATCTCTTGGAGTCGACTCTGCTGCGTCTAACGAAAGGGATTCCGAATAAAGAGCTTCGATTGATTATTTCAGAGTCTGACGACATTGAACAGGGTCTGCTTAAAGACATTGAAATTTTGGAAAAAGCACTGGAAGGCAAGGAGGTCGATGATACCGTTGTAGACGAACTTTTGGAGTCCCTCTTGACACCCATGGAAAGCTCCTGGACTGCGCCGGCTCTACTAGGAAGACTTCGCGGAGAATTAGCCATTCCAAGCATTTTAAGCGTCAAAGGAAACGTTCCAGCGCCTCCACAATCCCGAACCGAACATCCAAGCGCCTTGGTGGAAGTGACGAAACATCCGCTTTATCTTCAGGAGCACTCAAGCCCTGCGCCCCTCCTGGTCGTTTGGAAAAGAATTTTTACCAATAAAGGTACGCCATTGTTGCGTTAGCAGCGTAGCAGTCATACTGGGCTTTGATCTCACAGATAAAACTCTTTGGGCCCCATTAGCTGCTTTGGTGTTCAAAAAGGCCGTACGAGCAGAGGAAGCACCGGGATACACAGACCGTATTTCCTTTCCCATGGATCTGGGCCTGATCCGCAAGATGATCGTCGCTCGCAAAATTGTTTCGCTGGCAGATTTGCACAAATACGTTGGTCTGATAAGCCACAATTGCGTCAAATACAATGGGCGAGACACTGACTACGGAATTGTTGCGAGAGACTTTGAGGCCATGGTGGACGAACAAATTCGGATCGCAGTAGAAACTCAAGCCAAGGCAACAACTATTCCTATCGAGTCTCAGTCAAGCCTGGTAAAAACAAAAGATAACGACGGGAACAAGGACGCGGAGGAGGGTGTCGCCAGCGATACTGCCGAAAAAAGAATAGAAAGCGAATCCACAGTAGAGACCAAGTTATAGCATAGTGTAGATGGCTTTGCGTCCGCTCGTCACAGGCTTGTGCTGGCATTTTCCGGTATCGTGCCGCTTTAGCTCTGCTTCTTTGCCAACCTATTGAGTCGAAAAAAAAAACTTCCAACACTTTGTGTGTCAGCTTCAGAAATAATCTATGGCCAAACGTTAGGAGAGGAAGGGACTATGAGTGTGATGTATTCTGTGGTGTTTCATACACCCGCTTGTTGGACCACCATGTCGGTCACATGCCGAGCACCGCGATCCTGACCTGCTGCTAGGAACATAAATGGAGACGCGCTTTCCGTGGGTATCGGATGCTTCTTGAACGAAGTCAAAAACAGAAATTCAATCGTCAACGGACGACTTTGAAATCTCGTTAAATGACTGGTGTCGAACTTGAATTTACAGCCAGAAAGTTTGTTCCAAACTTCCCAAAGCGATAAACTCGACCTTGATGGTCGTCGCAGTATCTGAAATTGTGGAGTGAGGAATTGAGAATCCATTATGTTGTTGTTGTAAGGGTTATCGAGTCTAGAGAGAGAAAATCACTTCAGATTCAGTCACCGGGTCGGAATACAGCCGGTAAGGTCCTTTTGATCAAATCTCCTTATTATGGATGTACAGTTATAATAGGTATAAGAGAGATACGGTGCAACTAACTCTCCTGCTGAGCCAAAAGGTGAAAACAACAACACATGCACATGGTGTGCCTTCGAGTTGGAAGTAAGCACGCGAGAGATCCAACTGGTTGATCAAGTACAAGGGCTGGTTGTCCATTTGGCGATACTTTGTCACATTCTTCAGGCGTACAATATCGCTTCAAGCATAGACGAGAACACACGAAACGCCTTTTTATGTTTTGAGCGCTCTCATTTAAGTCATATCAATCCAGCCCTTCGAGTACCACAGTCCCATCATACGCACTAGATTGCCTTTGGCGATGCCGCATGCTGTGATTGTGCAATTCGTGCAAGCTGAGAAACTCAGGGTGATTGGCTGGGCCTTCATATTCGCCCTTGCGCCCATTCAAGATCATGCGCCATTTCCGATCAATTTCGTACAAATCCAATCCAGCCGTGTCCGGAATGGTCCAATAGGTCACGACACATGCAACAAATGAAGCGTAGCCGCTCAAGAGGAACATATCAACGTCGCCGACGTAGTGAAAGAGAACGGCTGCAAGCAGGGCGCCGCATTTTCCTGAAGCGGCGGCAATTCCGTGACACATGGTGCGTTGTGACGTCGGGAAAATTTCGGCCGGTATCAAAAATGTTGTGGCGTTCGGACCAAGCTGTCCGAAAAATGAAGATCCCAAGTACAACGCAATCAACATGGTGGACGATAGCTGTTCGTACAAGAATCCACAGGCCACAAACAAAGTTCCTGTGAGTAAGAATCCGAACTGCTGAAGTTTCCTTCGTCCAACCACATCCAACAAAATCGCGGCACCAAAGTACCCGAGCAAGGCCACAGCCGCGTTTAAGGTGGCCGCCAATGCAAACTCTAGCAAAGTTGTGTCGGGTCCTGTCAGAGCGATCAAAAATGAGCTCTGAAAGAGTTTGTTTCCGTAAAAGGCAATATCCCAAAGCATCCAAGACAAACTTGCTCCAAGCAGGCGGACGCCATAGTTGCGCAGAAAAAGGGCGGTCGAAGTCGCTCGCAAATTGTCTTCGGTATCGATAGAGGGAGCATCGCGGATCGGTAAGGAATCGTTAGCCAGCAAGGACGGTGCCGAAAGAGACGAAACTGATGTGGCAACGGAAATTTCGGATTTGATGGGCGACAGCGTTGTATGCAGCTGCGATTGTGCCGCTGGAGAGCTCTTACTGTATCCGGTGATAGTGCTTACCATCTGCTGCTGGTGGTGCTGTCGAAGAGCGTCGCGAGCCAATTCTTCAAGGTCATCCTTGTCTTGTTTCCAGACGGTCGATTCGGGGAGGAACCGTATTCGGGACAGCCATACACAAGTAAGCACGACAGCACCAAGGGTGTATGTCCACCGCCAAATGCGGAGGAGTGCATTGTGATTGTAGCTGTAGGAGATGCCAACATCATCGTCATAGTTATTTGTGTCGCGGATAGCGTCACCCGTTTGGCCAAAGACGATGATAAGTATAGTGATTATAAGTGAGTTGCAAAAGATCCCCACCCCCTGCATGGTAAACACGAGTTGGACCTGCCGTCCACGGTTGGGAGAGGACGTTGGCAGAGGGGACTTGATGCTGTCAATTTCCTCTGCGTGCGTATGATGGCGTATATCGTTGTCGTCTTCCATGACGGTATACAATCCATCCATGGTAGATTCCGATCTGCCGCGCTCTTGTTGTCTGGGTGTTAGTAGTCGGCGCTGGGAAGACGAGGAATCCATGGCCTTTTCCGAAGCCGAGGAGGCGGACAGGGGATACTCGCCACCGACGCCAACCCCAAAAACAAACAGCACGCAGCTCATGCATCGAAACAAGTTTGGCGACGAGAGTGCCGTGTAAGAAAGAAGCGTCAACGCAATGGAGGCGCCGCTCATGAGAGATGCCGTGAGAATGGAACCTTTCCGACGTCCTATAACATTAGCGGCATAGCCAATCACTAGCATACCCGAGATCACACCGAGGACGATAGAGTACGTTAAGGATTGCCGCAGCCGCGGTCGACAGACACTCGCGCCGTCGGTCTCGTCGTCGTCGCTGCTGCTGGTGAAGCATTCCGGGTACACAATGTTCCAAAAAGGCTGCAACGTTCCGATGCTGAAGAGTAAATAGGACTCACCGAACAAACCCATCCCAGGCCAGAAAGTCTGCCAGAAAAAGTTCCAGCAAGGCTTGAGCGGGAGAGCAAATTGCGGAATCATTGGCTTTTCCATTTCGTCGTTGCGCATGTGGACGAACAGGGTCTGGGAAACAAGCACGCAAACAAGCAAAGAATTACTAACGTAACTGACCAGTGACGGCCTAGTCGGTCCAAACGACGAACCGTACGATGACACAGCAAGTGGCCTGAGGAACAACACGATATGTTGCTTCCCAGTGCAATTCGGTTGGTTTTGCTCGTTGTCGTGTTATCGCAACTAGCCTCTCGTTTGTCGGGAAAGAAATAGAGGGATCCAGTTGGTGAATGATGATCTGTAGACTACATCACTGGACGGAGTTGCAACTAAGGAACAACCGGCATCCTCATGGTCTACTAGACGACGTTCCAATCAAAGGCAAGGTCAAATTTGGAGGCGTTTTAAGCGTTATATCGGAATTCCAATGTCTACACTTTTCACTCTCAGCGTCACTTTTGTCTGTTACATGCTGAACGAACACTTTCTGTTAGTTGCTAACTTTACGGACAGACTAGGTTGATCATTTGTTTCTTTCACTTAGAAACGGTACACAGCATAATCACCAATCAATATACAGTGTAAATTTGCTCAGAATGACTTTGTTTCTCTTTCCTCTTTGAATCCCTTTGCAATTCCCTTAGAGGGAGTGGAATAGTGTAACAAATAGCCACCCTTGTGAGTGCCAGTCTTCTTTGTATTGCTCTACTGCTAGAACATAAGTGAGCTCTTTTACGCCACACCATGACGCCACATGGGCACACCCAGAATCAGTCTCTATTTTGATTCTATTGCTCACTCGGAAGAAATCCACCCCTTGTCGATGAAATCTCGACCTGATACATTTTTACAACACGGCTTTGGAGCAATCTTAATTTTTTGTCAATACGCCAATTTACAAAACACTCTGGAACGTTCTGTTCGCCAGCATATGGCCTTTGCAGGAGGCGGCCTTTGATCTCTACTGGGCCAATTTGATTCAGGATGAGTATTTCGTAGCAGCTCCTGCAGAGTGGTCTCGATTTCCATAATGAATGTTGCCGGAGTCAAAGGGAAAAATGGCAATCAAATTGAGATTTCTCACAACGCGGTCAAAGTGTTGCTTACTCCCAACAAAACGAACTTACTGTTCATAAGTTCCGTCAAAAAAGGCGAGCTGCAGACCTGTTGGCTGGACGTCTACTTAAAGACCAGTGACACAGCGTCACACATTTCACAGTCCAAGTGCAAGCGATTTGACCGGGCAAAACATAGGGCAGTCTAATTTTCACGGAAATCTCGTTGACTGGAACATGAAAATTGTCTTTCATCTTGTGGAAGAGGTTGCGGTGCCACGGAATACCCATAGAGCAAACTCCAATCAGTCAGCAGTCAACACACGCAGATTTGGAAGAAGTCAGGGAGATTACTGATTTGCTAGCATTTTGTGGATGCCGAAAAGGTTCACGATGACTATGTGGACAAAAACAGCATTTGGCTGTCGAATTGCAACTGCGAAGCTTTCATTTTAGTATTGGTTGTATGTATAAGAACAAAACGTTCTATCATCTTGAATGTGAGCAAGCGCTCTCGATTCGCCAACTAGCGCAGTTCAGCTTTACAAGGGGGCATGCCGCAAAAGCAAAATGTCAGTCCCTAGTAAAAAACTTTTGGTCATTTTCAATGTTTTCGTTAAACATTTAAAATGTCATCGACCGAACTGGCGTTCTAGTTACCCGTTACGGTTATTTTTGCGAAAAAAATTAGAGTCGGATTTCTAAAACGACTCTAAATTTAGAGTC
>NW_002238031.1:18026-26752 GCF_000150955.2 Phaeodactylum tricornutum CCAP 1055/1
CGGAATTCCAATGTCTACACTTTTCGCTTTCAGCGTCACTGTTGTCTGTTACATGCTGAACGAACACTTTCTGTTAGTTGCTAACTTACGGACAGACTAGGTTGATCACTTGTTCCTTACACTTAGAAACGGTACACAGCATAATCACCAATCTATATACAGTGTACATGCTGGATTTGCTTAGAATGATTTTGTTTCTCTTTCCTCTTTGAATCCCTTTGCAATTCCCTTACAGGGAGTGGAATAGTGTAACAAATAGCCACCCTTGTGGGTGCCAGTCTTCCGTTTGTTGCTCTACTGCTAGAATATAAGTGAGCTCTTTTACGCCACACCATGACGCCACATGGGCACACCCAGAACCAGTCTCTATTTTGATTCTATTGCTCACTCGGAAGAAATCCACCCCTTGTCGATGAAATCTCGACCTGCCACATTTTTACAACACGGCTTTGGAGCAATCGTAAAGTTTTTGTCAAAACGCCAATTTACAAAACACTCTGGAATGTTCTGTTCGCCAGCATATGGCCTTTGCGGGAGGTGGCCTTTGATCTCTACTGAGCCAATTTGATTCAGGATGAGTATTTCATAGCAGCTCCTGCAGAGTGGTCTCGATTTCCATCATGAATGTTGCCGGAGTCAAAGGGAACAATGGCAATCACGCAGATTTGGAAGAAGTCAGGGAGATTACTGATTTGCTGGCATTTTGTGGATGCCGAAAGGGTTCACAGGATCATCAGACATACCATGATTTGTTTGTGACAAGCGTGGGGAACGAAACTGTCGGAGAAAGACCGCATAGGTAAGTGAGTTTAGCTAAAATAGAGTGACCATTCTGACCTTTTGAAAATCTTGTCTAACTGGCCCTTTATAGTTTCATGTACACGCCTGTCTATCGTGAACTCGGAAATTATAGCTCTCCAATGGTAGGATTAATTCTCTCTACATTTGCGTTCGATCGCTACATGGCAGACTTGCTTCCTGACAAAGTCAGCGGAATATATGCTGTGCTGGTGAATTCTTGCGGAGATTCACATACGTATGAGTTGACGGGTAGCCGCGCCATCTATTTAGGCAGTGGAGAGCTATATGAGCAAGCGTATGCCAACCTTGAGGTCACGGTGCCTTTTTCTGCATACAAACGTCCGAGGCTGCAAGCAGCATCGAAGGACACTGCTTGTTTCAGCTTCGTTTATATCCGGGGAGCTCGTTTGTCGAAGGTTATCGAACCAATCAACCAACAATCTTTGCAACAGCTATCGCTGTTACGTTCTTTCTCATGGCCATGACGTTCTTGCAGTATTCAAGACGAAACCGATCGCTGAGCTTTTCCCAGAGACCACGATAATGTTTGCAGATATTGCAGGTTTTACCGCCTGGAGTTCCAGTCGAGAACCAGCTCAAGTTTGCATGCTTCTTGAAACCCTTTACCACGCCTTTGATGATGTTGCCAAGAAGCGACGCGTATTTAAGGTAGAAACTGTTGGTGACTGTTACGTAGCCGTCTCAGGACTGCCCGACCCTCGCAAGGACCACGCTGTGGTCATGGCGCGCTTTGCCAAGGACTGTATGCATAGAATGCACTTTCTCACGAAAAGGCTGGAAGTCTCCCTTGGTCCCGACACTGCAGAGTTGTCACTACGAATCGGGTTGCACAGTGGACCAGTCACTGCTGGTGTACTCCGTGGTGAACGATCTCGCTTTCAGCTATTTGGCGACACAATGAACACAGCATCTCGCCTAGAATCGACTGGTCTTCGAGATCGAATTCAAATTTCTCAAGATACGGCCAATATCCTTATTCGAGCAGGGAAAGCGGAATGGTTCAAACCTCGCGACGATGTTGTCGTGGCGAAGGGTAAAGGTGAAATTAAAACGTATTGGCTCTCCGTTGGAGAAAAAGGCAACGGAACGTCTGCAACAGAGTCAACGCATAACAGTGAAGATGGTGGTTTTAATTCCCTTGCACAAACTCTCGGTGGTAGCGACATCGACGGCGCAGGATCGGGTCATCAAATTTATCGACTTGCTTCCGAGAAGGCAACTAGGCTGATTGACTGGAACGTTGATATCCTTGCTAGACTTCTAAAACAAAAAATGGCTAGTCGCAAAATGTCAGTATTTCGAAGTGGAGCTGTGCATTCTTCTGTGCATGAGGCGAATATAGTCGGCACTGTGCTCGACGAGGTGAAGGAAACGATAAATTTGCCTGCCTTTGATATCAGATCCGTCAAACACCAACAGGATCCTGATGCTATTGAGCTCGCACCAGCAGCTACGTATCAGCTTCGCGAATACGTGTCAAATGTCGCAGCAATGTATAAAGACAACTCGTTCCATAACTTCGAACATGCGTCGCACGTAACAATGTCCGTGGTCAAGCTCCTATCGCGTATCGTGGCGCCAGCGGACGTTGTTGTTCAGAACGAAGGTCAGAAGAAAGCAATCTTTGCGTCCAAGCTTCACGATCACACATACGGCATCACTTCCGATCCACTGACGCAGTTTGCTTGCGTTTTCTCGGCACTCATTCACGATATCGACCATAGCGGTGTACCCAACACACAACTGATAAAGGAGGGCTCAAAGATCGCAACATTCTACAAGAACAAGAGCGTAGCCGAACAGAACTCGGTCGACTTAGCCTGGGATCTTCTAATGGATTCCACTTTCGAAGATCTTCGGAATTTAATATTTTCCACTCAGGACGAAAAAGACCGTTTCCGGCAGCTCGTCGTCAATTCTGTTATGGCTACGGATATTATGGACAAGGATCTAAAGCAGCTGCGCAACGCTCGTTGGGAACAGGCTTTCTCACGGGATCATTTAGAAGAAAACAGTCGAGAGAATACTAACCGAAAGGCGACGATTGTGATTGAGCATTTGATCCAAACATCAGATGTGGCTCATACGATGCAGCACTGGCATATTTACCGCAAGTGGAACGAGAAGCTGTTTGTGGAAATGTACAATGCCTTCGAAAACGGTAGAGCCGATAAGAATCCAGCGGATTTTTGGTACAAGGGCGAGCTTGGACTTTTCGACTTCTATATTATTCCTTTGGCGAAGAAGCTGAAGGATTGCGGTGTGTTTGGTGTTTCAAGTGACGAGTATCTCAACTACGCCATGCGAAATAGACAGGAATGGGAAGACCGTGGCCAGCAAGTCGTCCGCGAAATGATGGCCGCGATAGGGATCAACCGTGAATGATTGGGGACACCAGAAAAACCTACGCCACGTCAAATACGTGACTAGGATAAGCCCGACTCGAGCAAGAGGCGACTCACAGTCACAGTCAGCAAACCACGTTTGTGTATTGGAGACACAACCTTGTGTATGGGATGGTCTTTTGGACCAATTTACAAGATGTTATGTCTCCTTTTCCTTTGCAAAATATGCATGGAATGTCGGTTCCACTCGGGTGATTACAATTGACGGTACATTTACAACTTCCCATGTGTTCAATCATGTTATTCTCTTGGCTGTTACTTATGACAGAAACAACCAAATGTTGTTGTTGGCCTATGCTATTTGCAATGTTGAGAATGAGTCCAATTGGACTTGGTTTGGTGAGCAACTTGCTAGGGATTTTGAAGGGGCCACAGCTTTTCTGGCAGATTTTGATAAAGAAATTCAGAGCAACGCATTTCAGTCCATTGTTAATGACTTGGGGGCAAAATTTGTGCGTTGTGTGAGACATATGCTTGGCAACGCACGTGATCACGGTGTCAAGCACAGAATACCGGAGTCTGTTGCCACTGCTGTTCATACTTTGGCAAAATGTCGGACAGAACAGGCATACAAGACATGTCTACATAGTCTCTGTGGTTTGGATGAAGAGATGGCAGCTTGGTTCCATGATCGAAAAGAGCAGTTTGCTACATATATATTTTTGCAATATGGAAAAGCAAGGTATGGAAAGCTGCTCAATAATGCAGCCAAACAAATGAACAGTGCAATTGAAGATCTCTGGCAGCAGCCAATTCTCAGCTTCTTGTTGGGCTGTCTAAATGGATGATTTGAAAGTCAATGGAGCGCAGCCAGATATCCAAGAACCGAATTAGGGATGGTCAATTGCTGACAAAGTTTGCTCATGATAAGCATATTACTTGCATGGAAAATGCAATGAGACGTACAGTTCTAGTGAGATATTGTGAGGGGGAAATATGGAGGGGTCAAGTTACACATTCAGTCAATGCATCTCCAGGGTCAACATTGGATGTTGAGGTGAATGTTGGTACTTTTTGGATTCTTTGCCCATGCAGCTACCTAGAAGAATTTGGACAGCCTTGTTTCCATGGTATGGCTCTTATATTACGAGCACAGATAGGACCCAATGACAAAAGGTGGTACAACTCTATATTCCATTCAACCACATATGGTCAGATGTACAGTGCACCAATTCCAGCCATTGCTCTGATGGGACAATTGTCAGTGAATGAAATGATACCACCAGAGCACAAGGTTTGGGGTGGAAGGCCAAAGAAAATTCGATACAAATCGACATCAGCTACATCTAAAAGATGCCAAGCATGTGGATTGACTGGTCACTCACAGCAAACCTGCCCAAAACCTAGCACTGAGATCAGGTTTTACAACCATATAGGCAAAGCTATGGAGTATGCTTCATCTGAGGCCAACCTCTCCGCAATGTAGAGACCAAAATAAATGTGTTAAACAAGTTTTCTTTGTTACATATTACTGGCTATAGATCAAAGTTGTTCTGCTTTCCAGTCAAAAGTCCCAATCCGGGGACTGGGAGTGAGCTTACAGCCAATAAAAAGTCGTACAAAATGCTACTGGAGTCTCAACTGTTGGCAACCAACACAAATTGTAGAAAGCTCTACGCTTGTCACAACTGCTCCCATTCCGACTTTCCTCAGATCCAAAATCTGCAACATACAGAGCTGCTACAAGCACAATGCATCAAAGCAGAAAAGCAACGTCGCAAAGAAACAGGACATGCCCGGAAAAATGACGCCGCCGTTGCAGCAGCAGCCGCAGCAGTAACTGCCAAGCCAGTGCACCTTGCCCCCGGGAACAACAATGTGCTTGCCATTTTCCAATCAATTGTCGGTTCCTACTAGCACAAGTGCTCCCCCTACTTGTGCAACACCCAATGGAAACAAGCCCCCAACATGGCATTCAACCCAACCGGCTATGGCTCTGTCCAATAATGTTGTAAAAGTGAGGTGACGCCTAGTCCCACTGTGGGTATAGCAGACTCTGCAAATCATCCGTCACTATCCACTCTACACAAGTGGACAAGTCCCCCATCAAGCCCTATGGCAACTGCTGTCCAGGCTCCATTGTGTCTGGAAAAGTCCTCTACTCCCGCCCAAACTAGAACTAGTCATCCGCAATCCGCATCCTTCAACCCTCCCACAAGCGTGGCAACCTTTGTATCCCACCAACTTTCCGGTCACTGTTGTACACGGAGCATTGCAGACTAGATCAGAACAACGTAGTCAGCAGAAAGGCGCCTCCGCAGAAGGTACAGTTTTGGATCAAAAATCCGTTGGTGGGCTTTTCCGTCAGGCTCCTGTGGGTGGCAAAAGAGAGGCTATCGATCAATTTTGTGAACACGAATTGAATTTCTGGTGACCAGATCCCCCTGAATCTGACCGTAATACGAAATCTTCAAAGTCTTGTGTTTCGTCGGGACTAGTGAGCACTTCGAATGGTTGTTTGTCAGAACGTTCGCCGGTCTTGGAGGCTGGCTCTGGCTGGAAGCATTCCAGCATCTCAGCTAGAGAACTTATTTCTGAAAGGACAGTCAATTGCTCCTGTGACAAAACAATTGCTTCGTCTCATCTTACCAACCACCAAAAAAACGACCTTTCCTTCGATAGCTCGTTTGTTGCAGTTGAGGAAGCGAATTGTGAGGCAATTGTTCCCTCCGTTTGTCGTACCGTTCCGATCACAGGGAAAAATTGTTCCAGGATGATTGGTATAGAAAAAGAGCAACAATGCCAAGGGCAAATCAAAGTAACAATGATACGGAATCGCTGCCGTTGCAGTGAGGACAAAGCACAAGATTTCCAATGACTATCTGCCAGTAAAGGTTCGGGTCAGGAGTTCGTCGTATCCCCAAGACTGCCAATAGTGAAGCAATGTCGAAGCAATGTCAACCCAATATACATTACTCCATACAAAGTACACCAGTACTAGACCTACAAGAGGGAGTGCGAGAGTCGTAAGTGCAGCCTCAATAAGTCCACCAAATGTGTACTCGAACGCTACTCCTGCACTGTTTTGCTGCTTGGGAACAGCCGTCGCAACTGTCGTTGTGCTATGGTCTTCCGATGCCTTTGTATGCGTCAAAGGAGACTTAATTTTTGGTGTTCAAAACTCCTGGAGTCCTGGCAACAGTTTGTTCTCTGTATGCTTGGGGTAAAGTGTTCACAGTCAACTGTTGTGAAATAGATTCATCGAAGCTTGACGGGTTGGAAGCAGCTCATCCATGCCAGCGCAATACCTCCGCCATATCATATACAGAGCATACACCAAGCATTGAACTATTATCTAATTGCTAATTTTACTTAGAAGCCATTTCGCGCTCAATCTAAAGTACTTAGAAATTTTCAGATTCGGCCGAAATAGCGATTTTTTCATGTCGCAGAGGCCGAAATAGCGGTTTTCCTCAAAAATCTGTTACTCTGTTTTTTTACAGTTGTTAATATTTGCAATTTGAAAATATGTTATTTATTGCTTGGATGTTTAATTGTCGTTATAGACGTTTGCCTGTAAAAGTCTTACATGTTCAATGTGCATCTGCACAACTAGAAAACTGTAGGGACGAGGTGGATTGTAAATTGGTCGCTACAGGGCAAAAGATACATCAATGGGTCTACCTACTGATAGGTCGCAATCTAACCGACGACTAAAGCCTTTCTACAGTCCAGCAAAGAATAGAAGAGATTGTCAGGGCACTCTCCCAACATAGAGCTTTCTTCATTCTAGATTTTGTCCGGTATGGGACAAGTACAAGTAGAATTTTTTGTTAATTTTCGCCGTAGAACTACTGATGATGAACTTTACTGAAGCTAATTGTGCCTGAAAACCATATCACAAACATTGTCGTCTGAGAAAAGTTCGTAAACATACTCCAAAGATCCAACGGATTGGACAGGACCGTTCAAGTTCAAAGCGACCGGATTATTGTTGTCCGAGAAATTTCGTAAAAAAAGAAGAACTGAACCATGCACCAAAGATCCGATGGATTGGACAGGACCGTTCGAGTTCAAACTGACCGGATTATTGTTGTCTGAGAAAAGTTCATAGAAAATGAAGAAGTGGAACATATTGCACTCAGGACAAACAATAGGAATGTCTTTTGCACCCATACGGAACAAAGTCTGGAAGAGGTGGAGCGTTAAGGTGCCTCGCGTGGCGTCGAGCTAAGAACGGAATTAGCGGAAGCGTAGTTGTGTGTGTTGTGGTTGCTCTGGATGGAATTGTTGTTGATGTTGCAATCCGTCGTGCGTTAAACTACAATAGAGACACAGGATCTCAATGGAAGGATTAACATGTTGTTAAGGTGCCAGGAATACTAATGCTGCAAAAGTAAGACGCGAGTGAGACAACTAATGTAGAAGAACACAAGAGTGTTTCAAATTTTGTGTTGCTGGCTGCAGTACCTTCCTTCATGTTTACATCCTGCATTACGTTACAATCCTGGTGCTCCCCGGTGGAAAGTCGCGACACCCTTGTTGGACGGGCTTGTCCAAGTTTATTAAGGTTGTTCAGTCGACGGCCAAAATTGTCGTCGATTGGAAAGCAAAATGAAAAAATGACGGTTCATTTCAGCAACTCGTTCTGGTTGTCGTGCCGGCTCGGATCCATTTGACTGTAGAGGCAGGCTGGCTTCCTCAGAAGCAGTTTGAATTGTATTTCATTGTTACTGTTGTGCTGCATGGTTACAACTAACTGTAGGCAAAAGTTGGTGTTGGAAGGCCGAGTCGGGCTTATCCTAGTCACGTATTTGACGTGGCGTAGGTTTTTCTGGTGTCCCAAGTAGAATCTGAAAAAGGCAAAATGCTTACAGTAAGTGTTGATGTAGACAGGAAATATCCACTTATGCGATTGCGTTGGCAGGAGGCGCAACCTGCTGTTTGTGAGTCATGCCTGAGAAACGTCGGGTAAGAAGGACATTCCATTTATTTGTTATTGTGTCCTGCGAATTATTGTCTCTTTGGTGACCGTGACCGTATTCTCACCGTCAGTCTCGTTTTGGGAAGAAATATAGAAACCGAGACGAGGATCTTTTAGCCTCGTAGATTTTCAAAAATTCGTGTTTGCACAGTCAATTAACACGGTACGACTGTCAATACCGCGAACATATATTATGTATTGTTAGGAGTCATCCACTTCAAGACCCTGAGTCCCCGTTTATTGACCTTAGTGACTTTTTCCTCCTAAGTTAGAAGGTACCAGACCCACGAAAACGAAATCCACGACAACCTCTAGAATTGACATGGATCGGATGATGCCATTCCACGAACTTGACAGTGAGTGCGCACCCCCAACAGAACCTGCTCGTCTTTTCAAACCGTTTCTAATTCTCCCCACGATGAGAATTCCGATGCAACGCCGTATGATAAGTAGCGATCGTGATTCCGACGCTTCGGTGGACGGCGGAGAGTCTAGCATCGAGACAGGCCACGATGTCGGGAAGGAAGAGGATGACCGCGACGAAGTCAAAGAGATCCAAAAGCTTGCAAAGAGGG
>NW_002238032.1:0-22403 GCF_000150955.2 Phaeodactylum tricornutum CCAP 1055/1
TTCTGACCTTTTGAAAATCTTGTCTAACTGGCCCTTTATAGTTTCATGTACACGCCTGTCTATCGTGAACTCGGAAATTATAGCTCTCCAATGGTAGGATTAATTCTCTCTACATTGGCGTTCGATCGCTACATGGCAGACTTGCTTCCTGACAAAGTCAGCGGAATATATGCTGTGCTGGTGAATTCTTGCGGAGATTCACATACGTATGAGTTGACGGGTAGCCGCGCCATCTATTTAGGCAGTGGAGAGCTATATGAGCAAGCGTATGCCAACCTTGAGGTCACGGTGCCTTTTTCTGCATACAAACGTCCGAGGCTGCAAGCAGCATCGAAGGACACTGCTTGTTTCAGCTTCGTTTATATCCGGGGAGCTCGTTTGTCGAAGGTTATCGAACCAATCAACCAACAATCTTTGCAACAGCTATCGCTGTTACGTTCTTTCTCATGGCCATGACGTTCTTGCAGTATTCAAGACGAAACCGATCGCTGAGCTTTTCCCAGAGACCACGATAATGTTTGCAGATATTGCAGGTTTTACCGCCTGGAGTTCCAGTCGAGAACCAGCTCAAGTTTGCATGCTTCTTGAAACCCTTTACCACGCCTTTGATGATGTTGCCAAGAAGCGACGCGTATTTAAGGTAGAAACTGTTGGTGACTGTTACGTAGCCGTCTCAGGACTGCCCGACCCTCGCAAGGACCACGCTGTGGTCATGGCGCGCTTTGCCAAGGACTGTATGCATAGAATGCACTTTCTCACGAAAAGGCTGGAAGTCTCCCTTGGTCCCGACACTGCGGAGTTGTCACTACGAATCGGGTTGCACAGTGGACCAGTCACTGCTGGTGTGCTCCGTGGTGAACGATCTCGCTTTCAGCTATTTGGCGACACAATGAACACAGCATCTCGCCTAGAATCGACTGGTCTTCGAGATCGAATTCAAATTTCTCAAGATACGGCCAATATCCTTATTCGAGCAGGGAAAGCGGAATGGTTCAAACCTCGCGACGATGTTGTTGTGGCGAAGGGTAAAGGTGAAATTAAAACGTATTGGCTCTCCGTTGGAGAAAGAGGCAACGGAACGTCTGCAACAGAGTCAACGCATAACAGTGAAGATGGTGGTTTCAATTCCCTTGCACAAACTCTCGGTGGAAGTGACATCGACGGCACAGGATCGGGTCATCAAATTTACAGACTCGCTTCCGAGAAGGCAACTAGGCTGATTGACTGGAACGTTGATATCCTTGCTAGACTTCTCAAGCAAAAAATTGCTAGTCGCAAAATGTCAGTATTTCGAAGTGGAGCTGTGCCTGTGCATGAGGCGAATATAGTCGGCACTGTGCTCGACGAGGTCAAGGAAGTGATAAATTTGCCTGCCTTTGATATCAGATCCGTCAAACACCAACAGGATCCTGATGCTATTGAGCTCGAACCAGCAGTTATGTGTCAGCTTCGCGAATACGTGTCAAATGTCGCAGCAATGTATAAAGACAACTCGTTTCATAACTTCGAACATGCGTCGCACATAACAATGTCCGTGGTCAAGCTCCTATCGCGTATCGTGGCGCCAGCGGACGTTGTTGTTCAGAACGAAGGTCAGAAGAAAGCAATCTTTGCGTCCAAGCTTCACGATCACACATACGGCATCACTTCCGATCCACTGACGCAGTTTGCTTGCGTCTTCTCGGCACTCATTCACGATATCGACCATAGCGGTGTACCCAACACACAACTGATAAAGGAGGGCTCAAAGATCGCGACATTCTACAAGAACAAGAGCGTAGCCGAACAGAACTCGGTCGACTTAGCCTGGGATCTTCTAATGGATTCCACTTTCGAAGATCTTCGGAATTTAATATACTCCACTCAGGACGAAAAAGACCGATTCCGGCAGCTCGTCGTCAATTCTGTTATGGCTACGGATATTATGGACAAGGATCTAAAACAGCTGCGCAATGCTCGTTGGGAAAAGGCTTTCTCACTGGATCATGTAGAAGAAAACAGTCGAGAGAATACTAACCGAAAGGCGACGATTGTGATTGAGCATTTGATTCAAGCATCGGATGTGGCTCATACGATGCAGCACTGGCATATTTACCGCAAGTGGAACGAGAGGCTTTTTGTGGAAATGTACAATGCCTTCGAAAACGGCAGAGCCGATAAGAATCCAGCGGATTTTTGGTACAAGGGCGAGCTTGGATTTTTCGACTTCTATATTATTCCTTTGGCGAAGAAGCTGAAGGATTGCGGTGTGTTTGGTGTTTCAAGTGACGAGTATCTCAACTACGCCATGCGAAATAGACAGGAATGGGAAGACCGTGGCCAGCAAGTCGTCCGCGAAATGATGGCCGCGATAGGGATCAACCGTGAATGAATGACTGTGAAGTAGAATCTGAAAAAGGCAAAATGCTTACGGTAAGTGTTGATATAGACAGGAAATATCCACTTATGCGATTGCGTTGGCAGGAGGCGCAACCTGCTGTTTGTGAGTCATGCCTGAGAAACTTCGGGTAAGAAGGACATTCCATTTATTTGTTGTTGTGTCATGCGAACGATGGTCTCTTTGGTGTCCGTGACCGTATTCTCACCGTCAGCCTCGTCTTGGGAAGAAATATAGAAACCGAAACGAGGATCTTTTAGCCTCGTAGATTTTCAAAAATTCGTGTTTGCACAGTCAATTAACACGGTACGACTGTCAATACAACGAACATATATTATGTATTGTTAGGAGTCATCCACTTCAAGACCCTGAGTCCCCGTTTATTGACCTTAGTGACTTTTTCCTCCTAAGTTAGAGGGTACCAGACCCACGAAAACGAAATCCACGACAACCTCTAGAATTGACATGGATCGGATGATGCTATTCCACGAACTTGACAGTGAGTGCGCACCCCCAACAGAACCTGCTCGTCTTTTCAAACCGTTTCTAATTCTCCCCACGATGAGAATTCCGATGCAACGCCGTATGATAAGTAGCGATCGTGATTCCGACGCTTCGGTGGACGGCGGAGAGTCTAGCATCGAGACAGGCCACGATGTCGGGAAGGAAGAGGATGACCGCGACGAAGTCAAAGAGATCCAAAAGCTTGCAAAGAGGGAAACGAGGAACATCAAGGTGTGGCGTTCAATAGTGGTCTTGCTTCTCCTGGCTGTGGGGGCGAGTGTTTCGACATTGACTTTCATCTTTTTGCGGGACGAAGAAACCGATGATTATGTTGATGCCGTAAGTAACAGAACGCAGACATGTGTTGACTGTGAGCTAGAAATGATAAGTCGCCATGAACTCAAAATCTTTTCAATCTTTTCTTTTCGAATAGTATTATCTTTTTGCTAATACAGTCAGTGACATTACCGATTTCCGCGTCGAAAACATGTTCGAAGCGATGCGCGGAATGAGCGATATGGTGACTGCTCACGCGAACGACAACAACCGAACATTCCCTTTCGTGACTTTACCGCAGTTCGAGACACTTGGAGATCATGCACGGGTGCAGTCAGGGATCGAAACATTTAACTACTTGCCGTTCGTTAGCAACGAGACCAGGCTACTCTGGGAGACATATTCAGTGGCTTTCCAAGGTTGGATTGCTACAAGCAGGGTACGTTTTGTTCTTTTCCAAACCGAAGTAACTACCGTTTGAAGACAGACACTGACGACCGTTGCAATGAATTTTTTGCAGAGCGTCGTGCTTGAACGAGACAACAACATTGCTGAAACCGATTTTGTGGAAGCTGATATCCCGTCCGGAATTTTCGAATTAAAGGAATTTGGACCACCAGGCTATGCCGACTTTGGGAGAGAATTGTATGCGGTACGTACCGTTTTGTCTACGATGCGTTCAAAGTTTTTTCCGTTTCTAAGGCAATCTCGGCATAACCACTAACGATGCGCCCTATCTTTGCAACGGACTACAGCCTGTATGGCAGACAAGCCCCCCACCTTTCAATCCATTTCTCATCAATTTCAACATAGCGACACTTACAACGGTTAGAGACAATCTGAAGGCAATGGGAACGCTTCGAGGTAAGTTCTCGTCCGCCAAAACTGGACATCGAAAGGTTTATTTCTTACCCGGTTCACAAAAATCAGATTCAATCTTCAGTACCGTTGTTGACGTTTCCTTTCTCTCCGACGCGTCTTATAGTGCCGAAGATCACGAAGCTTACCACGCGCTCTTCGTCACAAGCGAAGGTAACGAAACTGTCGCAGAAAGACCACACACTTATCTTCTGACTCCGGTATATGAGCGTCTAGGAAACAAATCGTCTGATGTTGTGGGCGCTTTTGTTTCCACGGTTGCTTTTGATCGGTACTTGGCAGACTTACTTCCAGACAGGGTTCGAGGAATATTTGCTATACTGAAAAACACTTGTGGACAAGAGTAAGTCAGACCGGATCTCACAGGGGGGTCTTCCAGACTTGCACAAACTCTTTGGCTCACTTAATTCCTCACTCGTTTCGACTGAAGATACTCTTACGAGTTGACTGGTACTCAAGCGGTATATTTGGGGGAAGGCGACGTTCACGACAGACATTTTGATAGCAGAAAAGTGGTCATTCCCTTCAATGCTTATAGTAATCAAGATCGTACAGCTGTGGTACCTGGGCATTGCGAATACGAAATAAATTTGTATCCTTCTGCAAATTTCGCGAACAAGTACAACACTAACGAGCCTGTCATCTTTGCATCGAGCATTGCAGTAACGTTCTTTCTCATGGCGTTCACGTTCTTCGTATACGATCGCTTTGTTCATCGGCGAAATACGAAGGTGGTTAATGCGGCGGCTCGATCTAGCGCGATTGTTACATCGCTATTTCCGTCGAATGTTCGCGCTCGCCTTTATGAAGAGGCCGAAGAAAAGGCCAAGCAAAAGATTTCTTCAAAATTGGCAGGCGTCCAGGCCCCACAGTCTCAGCTAAAAGATTTTTTGAACGGATCCGACTCAAACGGGAAAGTTGTCGATTTTGCTAACGAAGAGGACGAGTTAAACTTCTTCAAATCCAAACCGATTGCGGAGCTGTTCCCCAACACGACAATAATGTTTGGGGACATTGCTGGCTTTACGGCATGGAGCTCTAGCCGAGAACCCGCACAAGTGTTTACGTTACTAGAGACTCTCTACCATGCTTTTGACGAGATTGCAAAGAAGCGCCGAGTCTTTAAGGTCGAAACGGTTGGAGATTGCTACGTTGCTGTTACAGGCTTGCCCGATCCCCGTAAAGATCACGCTGTTGTAATGGCACGTTTCGCTCGAGATTGTATGCACAAGATGCAAAATCTTTCAAAAAAGCTCGAAGTGTCGTTAGGGCCGGACACAGGTGATTTAGCAATGCGCATCGGATTACATAGCGGGCCTGTCACAGCTGGCGTCCTTCGCGGGGAGAGATCTCGATTCCAACTTTTTGGCGACACAATGAACGTTGCATCTCGCATGGAGTCCACTGGCGTTAGAGACCGTGTCCAGCTCTCTCAAGACTGCGCGGATTTGCTTGCACAGGCGGGCAAGGCTGGATGGTTTACACCGAGGGAAGATACAATCGTCGCCAAAGGAAAAGGAGAAATGAAAACCTACTGGTTGAGCGCCGGTGATCGCACGGGAACGGAGTCCACAACTTCAAACTCCGATTTTAGTATGTCTGGAAATGGCTTTGACCCTAGCTGGGGTGGCGACTTTGAGCCGAAATCATTCACAAATAGCTCCGAATCTGATCGAAAAGTGCTGCGGTTAGCGTCGGGAAAAGCCAACCGCTTGATTGACTGGAATGTAGACGTTCTACTCCGCTTGCTAAAGCAGGTTGTTGCACGTCGTCGTGTTTCACAATTAAAGTCGCCGACATTGCTCCACAAGGCAGAAACGGTTGAAGAACGCATAGAAGGAAATACAGTACTGGACGAAGTGAAAGAAATTATAGCGTTGCCTGAATTTGATGCCAAGGCAGCTATACGCCAGGACACTCCGGATTCGATCGCTTTGGGACCAGAAGTCTGCCTGCAGCTACACGAGTATGTCAGTCATATTGCAGCCATGTATCAGGACAACCCGTTTCACAACTTCGAGCACGCTTCACATGTTACGATGTCCGTGGTCAAGCTGCTTTCGCGTATTGTGGCGCCATCGGAAGTTGTTGCCAAGAACGAAGGCAAGAAGAAGACAGTCTTCGCCTCGAGGCTTCACGATCACACATACGGCATCACGTCTGATCCACTGACACAGTTTGCTTGCGTCTTTTCGGCACTCATTCACGACGTCGACCACAGCGGAGTTCCCAACGCGCAGCTCGTCAAGGAAAACTCGAAAATAGCAGCATTTTACAAAGGCAAGTCCGTGGCGGAGCAAAATTCGATCGATCTTGCTTGGGACCTTCTTATGGACTACAGTTTTAACGAACTGAGGTCAATTATATACACCACTACAGCCGAAAAGAGTCGATTTAGGCAGTTGGTGGTCAATTCAGTTATGGCGACGGATATCATGGACAAAGGTCTGAAGCAGTTGCGCAACGCACGATGGGAGAGTGCATTCTCTGGCAAACTATCGGAAGAGGACGCTACGGACACTACCAATCGCAAAGCGACGATTGTGATCGAGCATCTCATTCAAGCGTCGGATGTTGCTCATACGATGCAACACTGGCACATATATCGCAAGTGGAATGAGAGATTCTTCACAGAGTGCTACCAAGCATTTCAGAACGGCCGATCTGACACTGATCCGACCGATAGCTGGTACAATGGCGAGCTCGGCTTTTTCGATTTCTATATTATTCCGTTGGCAAAAAAGCTGAAGGAATGTGGCGTGTTCGGGGTGTCGAGTGATGAGTATTTGAATTACGCTATGCGAAATCGGAAAGAATGGGAGGACCGTGGCCAGGAAATTGTGCGCGAAATGGCAGAACAAATCGCCAAGGCACGTACCACATCTTTGTAACGCACGTAGCTGCAAGAACTTTATTCGCGCAGGCATAAGATTAGTGAAAAAGGAACATTCGGAGCCACGTAGCGGTTATTTTGTGCATCTTCTTCACTGTCAGGTCGTGTACAAACAGTAATTCTTTCGTATTAGATCTTTTTTCAAATGTGACTGTCTCACATGCAACGGAATAGCCCCGCTACCTTTGACAAGCCGAGATTCGCACCACCTCATTCGACCATCCGTCGATGCGCCGAACTTCCAAAGTCCAGCCAGTCATTGCTGCTAACTTCACGGGCTTGCCTTCCATCACCAGAGCAAATTCATCTTTATGTAGCTTTTTGCTCGTGATTGTAAATGGAAGAGACGCGCGTGAAATGGGAAAGTTTGCTTGGCATTTTACAGTCATGGTTACAGCTGCATCTTGTTTTGGACGAAAGCCCTTTCGCCGCCGGCTGCTGCGTTGAATGATCTGATTCTAGTAGCGAGATAGTGATTTCAGCCATAATACTGGGGTGCCATGGCATTCGCGATCGTATTGCAATAAAAGGCAGCTAACTTGCTTTACAGTCAGCACGTGGGCGAGCAGGATCGGCACATGCTCAGGAGCGATGCTATGCTTTCCACGCGCAGAAGAAGGCTGAAGGCGGGATGCGGATGATTTCAAAAAACTCTTTCATACTTTTACTGTTAGCCAAAGGAGTGAAGGTAGGCAATCTCCACATCTTCTCCCTTCTGCATAAATGAGACTAGTCCCATATTTGTATGAGTTCAAAGCCCGCTAATCGTCTGGGCTTCGTTTTTCTATACGCACTGACTGTGAAGATGGTGCAGCTCATACCTTCATTGACAGTGAATGCTCAGGTATGTCCAGATTGATATAATAGCAGCAAACTAAAGCAGGATTAGAGCAGCATGATAATGTTGACAGAGTGCCGAGGCAAAACAAATGATCCATCAAAATATATATTTGTTGGCAAAGTAATGCATAACTCGGGATCTGAACTGCCGTCTCATACCGCAAAATGAGTGTTGCATGTGGATGATGCTCTTTAATCGTTACAGCTGCAGCTAGAGAGTTAGACGATTTCATTCGTTCTTGAAGATTCGACGAAGAAATCTTGTTCGTCAGCTTGATGCATCCCTCGCCTCTTTCCAGTTTTGGCATTTTTTGTAGGTTCAATACTGATTGGTTCGTCAAACAGATCTGTTGGCTCCGGTGTGCTGTGATTACCTTGCTTTAGACTGTCGCGCACCTGCTTCTGACTCATGCTATACTCTGGTGGTAGATTTTCCATTTGCGTACTCCCTTGGTGCGTTTCCATGTCGGGTGACGACTCGATCGAAGCATCATCGCGAATGTTTGCTTGCTGTCCTTTTGTTTCGTCGGCAGCGTCGTCCTCATCTTCCAGACCGAATCCTGTAATCATTGGCTGACACTGAACTCGATCGAAAACGTAAGCCACACACAACCCTGCCAGCAAGTCTTGGTTCGGACCGACGGTGGCCGTATTCTGCCACTGGTCCACAAATAACGTCGGCTGGTGACGTTGTCTCCTACCGTGTGTTTTGTCAAAGTTAGCCGTCCATTTTCCACATCGAATCATCGGTGTACAACAAACATTCATAAATCCTAGCCAGGGATTTTCAGCAACCATACGTGGGGGATCAAGATTATCCTTGTTATCAAAAAGGCGGTAGAAGAATCGTCCCTTCATTGGAATGATCTCCAAGTAGGAAAATGGGAAGACCTTCTTGTTATCCACGTCGCGGTCTTTTAGAGGAATCTGCCCAACATAATTTGGTTTATAGGTACAAAAGTAGAATCCATCCTTCCAGAAAGCCTTCCGTATATGGCGTTTGATGCAGCAAAGGCGACGGCCTTCCAGGTCTCCAAAAATGGCTTCGTAGGATCGCATTTCGTTTGTTTGATCTAGCAAAACATATATTTCGTTTCCGTCCTTGTCAGTAATCACGGTATCCGGACGCCAAGCGCCGTTAGGAATTCGCAGGGTAACCTTATCTCGAGTGGGAGGGAACCCGCATAGCGTTTTCCAAGGCTATTCGTAGATGACGCAAATGCAACAATGAGTTTATAGGTGAGAAGAACGCGTGCACTCGACCAGATCAATTGAAATAGAAATCCGAATCGGGACATACCATTCTGTGCAGCGGGCTCTCGCTGTTGGATGAGCGCTGCTGGCTTCAGCGAAACAAAAAATCCCGTGGCGCTGCTCCAGAAAACCGATTAGGAGGTGATCAGCAGAATTTGTTGCCTGATTCGAGGATGCTCGAATGTAGTTTGACTGTGAGATCGAAAGTTTGTGACCTTCGCAAAGGTCACGTAAATGACTCCTAATAGGCCCAAGACCGGAAGAAGTCATAGATTTTGGAAAACGGTTGATTCCCGGTGAATGATACCAAGTCACATATGGTGCGCAATAAAAACACGAGAATTACTGACTATGGCCAGACTGATGAATCCGCAGAACCACGAAACAAAAAGAAGAAATTCATTGTCATCTCACTTTTCTATCACGCCATGGCAGAAACTGTTAGCAAGGAACTGTTATAGAGCAAGTAAGCCAAAGATACGTTTACTAAATCATGTCGAAGGCATTGAAGCACCAGCGCCAGCACCAGCGGCAACAGAATGGAGTCGCGGCTGATGCGGAATTTTTGGACACGATGGATCAGACTGCGACTGTCTTGGAACTCCACCGCTCAAACTTACTGCGTCTTCAAACCGACGAGTTACTCAAGGCGATTAGCCTAGACGTTAGTCCAAGCAGTGCACATGTTCACTGGGCGACTTATGCGCACGAGTACATCCAGAAAATACAAGGAAAGATTGAATCTCTTCAGGTGGATTGGAAATACGATAAAGACAGTCCATTTCCGATCTTGAGCGACAGAAAGAACATTTCAGTCCATTCAAGTAAGACTCTCATAACCCAGCCCACGGGTTGCTTTGCAGCAAACATAGGCCTTACCACACTATCAGGGAACGCTCGTGTCATACCGACACTAGAAGTACTCGTTAAAGTACCCAATGATGCTTTCGATTTCAAGGATTACTTGCGCGAGCGCTACTTTGATGTAAGTTTTTCCTTTGAGAAATAATGAATGACTCGAAGAGGATACATATACGTCTCTCACTGCGTATTTGACAATTTTGCAGAAACGAAACCTAGTAGTATGGCATGTTGCGCGATATCTGTCACAAAGAAACTTGCGTGCGGTCGTCGGAAAAGTGTGCTATCGTTTTGGTAATTCCGACTTACGGAAACCCGAGCTGCTGCTAATACCCCCGTGCCAAGTCTCCGACAACAAGATTGATGGAGAAGGATCAATACAGTCAAACAAACGGTTAAGAAAACCGAGGTTCCGACTTTGTTTGCGTTTTGGTATGACCAACTGCAGCTGGATTCCACCCCTACGATTCGTTCCGAATAGATGTAACTTGTCCCACACGAAGTCGTCACAAGCTTACAATCACGCCTTGGCAGAAGAGGCTGCTCATGAATTCGAAGATTTGTCCAGCTCCTCCATCGAGACATATCCGAATTTGAATCAAGCCTTAATTTTGGCTAAAATCTGGTGCTTGCAACGGGGATTGCTGTGTCACGATGGCTTGAAACCAGAGAGCTTGGGCTTGCTACTCTTATTCTTGTACCGCACCAAACAAGTCAGCCCGCGTATGGGAGTCATTCAGACGTTGACCGCACTTTTGAAGCTCTTGACAGACACAGATTGGCTAGGCAACAAACAATCAGTGAAAAGGGTATCAGATGCTGAAAAACAATCTGGGAGCATCTCTTCTGACCAAGCTTATCGAGATTTACTTCAAAAGCAAAATCCACGTAGGGTTCTAATATTGCCGAAGGAGGGTGATTCGGTAAACGATACCGTTGCAGCGTCGGAATTGGCCAAACTCTATACACAGCAAACGACGGAATCCCCCTTGACTGACATGGATCCTCTCACGCTGTTGGAACTTTACGAACGAGACTATCGCCTCGGGCCTGTATTTTTGGATCCATCTATGACGTACAATTACCTGGGCCGAGTGTCGCCATCGTGCATGCGTTTGATTCAATTAGAAGCCCAGAAAAGTTTGGAGTGCTTGCACGGGACTTCACACACACGCCCTTTTCCGTACTTATTCATGATTGAAGCACGTTTCTGGTCGCGATTTGATTCATACATACGTGTTCCAATAAAAAATATTGCCTTTTCCTCTGCTTTGTGGGGTGATGACCGTCGTGACCTCGGAGACTTCGAATCCATTTCACGTGGACTGGTGCGAATTTTGACTTTGGCTTTGGGCGATCGCGTAAAAGCAATACGGGTCCTGTCGACAGGCAATGGTCCGATGAACATGCTGTCCAGTGCTCTGAAGGACTCGGACGAGGTGCCTACCAAAGAGATTGCGCTTGGTAAACGCGTCAAAGTCAGAACGAGTTCTCCAACAGGTAGTGATTTTATAGTGCTAGCTTTAACTTTGAATCCCGATACGTGCTGGCGAAAAGTGGAGCGTGGCCCGCCGGCGGATGACCTTGCTGGGACTAAAGCGTTTTTAGATCTATGGGGAAGCAAAAAAGCTGAGCTACGTCGCTTCAAGGACGGGGCGATAGTTCACGCGGTGGTTTGGGATGCAACCGTTGAATGTATGGAAGGATCGGAAAGTGATGCGCCGTACATATTATTTCAGAACGACGATAAAGTACAAGGCGGTATCGTGGAGCGTATTGTGCGCCATATTCTCCAGATGCATTTTCTAAAAACTGAAGACAATACGTTTCCGCTTGAATTTTCGCTCAGAAATCTCCTCTCTTCAGTTGATGGCGTTGTGTCAAAAGAGCTGTCTTCCGAGGCGACTCTATTTAACCCACTTTCGGCACATCGAAACGTAATGAAGGCATTTGATGCTCTTTCGACTTTTTTACGCAAGCACAGCGCTCCCGCACTACCTGCAACGGGATATATGCATTCCCGTTTGGGCATCCCTCTATCAATCGATGCCGTTGAGCCCCTCTCGCCCTCTTTACGCTACTCCGAGTTGTTCCCACCCATACCTCATCCCAGTCTCGGCTACAAAAGTACGCTAGGGCTAAGAAACGTTTCTGGCTCGATCCAGTCCAAGCCAGTCCAAGTGCAGGTGCGGTTCGGGCTCTCGTCTAAATGGCCTTCGGATCTGCGAGCCATCGGTGCCGCCAAGACTGCTATGTTGATCAAACTACTTGAAGGGATTGAAGACATGAAACGCCAAGGCGCTCAAGATTCCTTAGCCTTTTACGGACCAACGGCAGTTACGCCCGACTATGCTGATATCGGATTTATGGGCTACGTTTTTCGTATTTTCGTTCGTGCCGACCCAGAATTGAAGCTTCTTAAAAGTGTTGTCCAGCCAACTCGCGAGGCTGCAACTCTATTGAATCAGCTAAGGAAGCGACATGTAATCGGATCTATGCACCACAGCTTGGTTCATTCAGTCTTTACCAGCCATCCCTCCTCCAGCGTTGCTGCTCGGATGGCAACACGATGGCTCTCTACGCATTTGATGTCAGGAATGATTCCTTTCGAAGCGGTAGAACTTCTCATTGTATCTGTTTATACGCAAAAGTCATCCCCGCTGGACGCTCCTGGTAGTGCGGTTACAGGACTCTTGCGATTTTTTCATCTGCTTGCGACGCATAATTGGGCGAAGGAGCCATTGGTTGTCGATCCACACTGTTCCTTAACAGAAGAGGATTACTCTCAATTACTTGCTCATTTTGATGGTGTTCGCGGAATTGATTTGCAAGACGGGCCTCCTATGTATATTGTCACACCCTACGATCAAGTAAACAAAGACTTGGAGGACGCACACGAAGTGTCGATAACCAATCTGCCGACAAAATCTCTTTCTTGGACTCCTGCCTTCACCTCTACGAATCCAGAGTGGGTAGTGCTTAGTCGATTGTCGATGCTGGCGTCCCGGACTTACTCGTTTCTACAGAAGTCTTTAGTGGACTTTCAGCGTAACAATTGGTCGGCTGCCTTTCAAGTAACTGCCGCCTCCTTTCACGCCTACAGTGCCGTGCTGCGGATAGGCCCCGACTTTGTTGTAGATAGCGAAGCCTCGTCGACTGGAGGCTCACTTTCAGTGCGACCCAATAAGAATGGTGCCTACGAAAGTTCTTATACACGCAGTATGCAGAATCGATCAGAAGGCCCGAAGCTGCTTCGTCGCAAGCTGTATCGAAATTTGGTCGATTCTATCGAGAGTCACGAAGAAGTCATTTTAGAATGGAGACCAGTAGACGCATTGATAGATAGGCTCCGTTCACGACTCGGGTCATGGGCAGTCTTTTTCTACAATGATTTGTGTCCCGAAGTCATTGGTGTATTGTGGCGTCCTTTGTTCGAACCGCGTTCCTTTTCGGCACTTGCATCTGAATACGCACGGCCTATGAAACACGGGATATTGGGCCACGGATACTCTAGTGACTGTTAATGTGAACGATATACTGCGCGAAGCTCACCAAATAACGAAGGACATAGTTACGAATCAAAGAGTTTTTGACCATGGACCCGCAATGGAGAAAAGTGGCAAAAAACACAAGGGTTCGGAAGTTCCTGTCGCCGACAAGCGCGCTACAGATGGAAGCAGTAGCTGTGCTTCCATTTCTGAAGAAGACAATGATTAGCCTATTTTTGGATCTACCAGCACGATTTAAACGCTTGGGGAAACTTTGGATCGCTCCGACTTTCAAAATAGAGTTAATCTTATTCAATTTCCACGTCTGTTTTGATTCCGAAAAATCCTATCTCGCGTTTCTTTTCGCTCGACACGGCCAACCAATTGTCTCCCCAGACGAGGCACGACGCTAGAGAGACGTCAAAAGAGGCCGTAATCTTCCATTCCTTGACGGTCGAAATGCGGACGCTGCCGGGTCCTCCGAAAGCTAGATACTTCCCGCTTGGATCAAAACTAATGGCATGAACTGTTCCCAATATGTCATCTCCTTCTGTGTTCAAGGTCGCTAGGGCCTTCAGCTTACGCAAATCCCATACGACCACCTTCCCGGACGCGTACGATGACGCAATGTGATAGCCGTTGCTAGAAAAGGCTAGATTAGTAACGGCATCATTCTCCTCGCTTCTAGTGATACCGGGGTCGTCGTTGGCGTCGTGTTTGAGCGTACTCGCTAAACTTTGTGATTTTAAATCCCACAGTAACAGCTCCCCGAAAGCCGAACCGGCGACGTAAATCAAACCGTCTGGATGTAGTACCCCACAAACGTATTTCTCTTCGTGCTCGGGATGAAACACGCTAATCGGGGTTATACCCTGCGTCCTGTCGAATCGACTGATTGTAACGCGGCCGCTTTCTGACGCCGTCAACAAATGCTGCCCGTCGGGATGAATGCGGACGTCAACGATTGGAGTGTTACTCACAGAGAAGGAACCAACATCAGCACCCCCTTCTAATGCAAACAACTCGACCTTTCCCGTTGCGAGTCCAGCCACTACGTAGGCTTCGTTGATATCGACCGACAGCGCTGGTTTAGAACCACTGGATACTGTGTGTAGAACCTTGTCCGCATCCCAATCGTAGACGACAATTTGCTTGTCCTTACCCGTTGTAACTAGAAAGGGCAGCCCAGCTTTGGCACCAGCCATGGCAGTAATCCCTCGACAGGATGACTTGTGCCAGGACTGGAGCGACGAGAGGGCATACGATGCCACGGCTTCAGAAGATGGAGCCTTTGCGGCGGCTGCCTTTTGACTCGCCTTACGCGTTTGTTTCAGAACTTCCCACGATGCTATCATTATTTTCAAGTCTTCGCCTGGTAATTCGTTGGTAAAGGGAACTGTGGCGTCGCCATCGGCCTCCTTCAACACATTGTTTGAAGTGGCTTCCTCGATTTTGCGTTTTTTGTTGGAATTGTCTTCGTCTGGGTCGGGCACGGGTGCCTTGCTGTTCGCACCGGCTTGGTAGTCCTGAAGCGCTTGGCGCGCGGCATCGCGTTCCATCCCCATTCGAGCCACAACTCGGACAGCAGCGTCATTTTGATACAAGGCTTGTGACAGCTCTTGCCGAGTTTCTTCTAAAGCCTTGCGCGTGTCGAAGAGTTCCAAAGCGAGAGAGTCGTATTCCCTCTGCAAGGCTGTCAACAAACCAGGCATCGAAGTAGCCTTGGGGTTGGGTGGGATTATCGAAATCGGCTTGGATTTTTGACTAAAGTGCTGCAATGTAACAAGATCATCTTCGGTGAGAGCGCGACTATTCTCAAAAGGGTCCTTTCCGCCGTTTTCGGAAAGCTTGGCAAGCAGCAATCGTTTGCCACAGACATGTCCCGATGGAGTGACGACAACATCCCCGTCAATTGTTGGCAGAAGCTCTCCTGTAATTTCGCAAGCGAATGACATGCGAAAAACTAAATGAGGAAAGGAAGGAAGGAAGGAAGGAGGGAAGAAAGCTAGCTACCCAGCAAGTAAAGCATATGTTGAATCTGTACTTGTTTGGTGCCCAGTAAACAGCACGCTGATAGACCCACGAGAAAACAACACGGTCTTCCAAGTCACCGTCCATCCAAAACACAAATGAACGGCGGCGACAATTTCCACAGATCGGGATAGCGAATAATAGCCGGGACTGCAGAAAATAGTTTATGATAGTAACAGTGAACTGTGAAAATACTATTGCACGGCTCGAACACTACTCTCTCGTCCTTTTTACAGTTAACTTTTAGTGAGGGTCAACTGCACTTTTCTGCTCAATAGCGGCAGCAAGCAAAACAACGACAACGTGAGCACAACTTTCCAATTTCCTCCACTTTGATTGGAAGTGGAGTAAGGCGTTGTTGAAAGCCAGGAATCAAGGGAACATATTTGCAGAAGTCTCTAACAACAACAACACACAGCAAGAATAGCCCTACAGACCAAGACGTAGGCTCTCCAGCTCTAGCAGAGCAATGTACAACTTTATAAAAATGCACGACATCGGACATCTTGGCTCCAAATACGTTCTTTGTTACCGTTAGTTTTACTTTTTTAGATTGACTGTGAGCAAGACCCATTGTTGGACAGTGACTCTATTGATCGACAATATCAAGCAGGTAAAGATGAACTGTAAAGTGTGATATTTTCGTCGGAACACGACGCTGAACCACTGGGGATAAATCTTCCAGTCTACACGATTGCTTTTTATTGTTAAGAGAGTTCATTCAAAAAAATATCGTCAACCAGATGTCGGAAATAACTGTAAACGCTATTGCCTCCTATGTAAAAGATGCTACTGGAGTTTTCAAGCGGGAGCGCAGATGACAAAATGAGAGCTCTAAAATGTTCATAATTGCAATTTCGTGCTCGCGGTTTCGAGGAACCTCTTGTTATTTATTATTTGTTCGTGTAGAAAAATCGACACGCGTGACCCATTTCCGTTCCCGTCCAATGAATATTTCCTCGACCGAAATTTGTGAACAAATGCGTTAGCACAGGTCGACGCAACGCTTGACAGAGGTGCCGCCAAAAACGCAACCCGCCGCTGCATTCATCACGCTGATTCATTCGAAGGACCTCTAGCGTGCTCAAGCACTACCCGGAGTTGTGCGCAAAGGCTGCAATCGACTCAAAGCTGCCTTTCCTCCTCGCCCCTTCCGCCTGAACCTCTTGTGTAAGGGTATTCTAGTAAAAATAATGAGTATGAGCGACAGCGTAAGCGAAGCTTCGTCCGCGACGCCGTTGCAGGTCAAGGATGAATCCATCTCTCCGAGATGGGCAGGTAGCAAGGAAGATGCAGAGACATTTAATCTCATTCACTGGGTTGGGGTGACACGTGACAATACATTAATGGCCTTTTACGGTACGCAGGATTCTAAAATCAGCAAAATTGCGGATCGCTTGTTAAAAAAGGAAGCCAAAACTGGTTGGGATTACTACACGTACGCGGTGCAGTCACAGAAGCGCCTCGTTCACGCGGTCAAGTTCCACATATACGAACGTAGAGCATTTCCTGTTGGCAAGCGCGTCAAGTTACGTGGGCTCGCACACAACACCTTCTTGAACGGAATGGCGGTCCGAATCCTAGAGTACCACCCTGATACAGACAAATATCTCATACGTCCTACAATTCCACTTCCCGAAGAACGAAAACTCTCCAGTACGGGACAGTTGCTCGTCAAGAGTGAACACCTGTTAGCAGAGACAACCTGGGACGATTACATAGTTTGGTCCTTTTGCGCAGTATTCAACGGCAAGAAACTCAAGGAAACCGACATCTGCACTTTTGTCGAGAAGCTCGTCTTCCTTTCGGAAGAATTCCGCGCTACGGATGCATGGAAGCAGAGTGGCAAGATGAGCTGCCAAACAGAATTTGGACCCATCCTCAAAGCCCAGATAGACCTGTTTTGCGAAATGGGACGGGAGGCATTTCACGACCACAGCTTGGAACTCTCGAACGAAATTGTGGCCCATAATCTCTTCTTGCTCTCAAAGGGCAGCGAATACAAGAGTCCAGCCGAAAAAGCACGTGAGCAATCTCTGAGCGAAGCCACACCGTCAGTTTCGACCGCCAACAGCACCAGCAACTCGTTCTAACCAAGGGGGTCCGGATTGTATAGTCTGAAGATACGCGGGCCTCGCCACTGACAAATATCCACTACATGTCGATAGGTCGCTCGCTAGCTGTTGGAAAAGGGCTATGTAATGTGCCATGGTGTCTCCATTGTGTGCGTTGGAAATCATAGCCAAAGAAGGCACCGAAAATCTTACACAAAGAAAATTAAAAGCAATCTCATGGTTTGGGCTCCACACAGATCTTTTCTAGCACATTTTCCTAGAAGCGTTGATGACAAACCATATTTTCGGGTTTTCGCAAATAACTGTATGTTTTGCAAATAATTGCCACGTGTTTTTTGTTGTTATTGAGTTAAAAGGGGACCGTCTCGTCACTCCTTCGTTGAATGCTGGACCTCTCCTTCTTATTCCACGAAAAAAGCAGTCAGTTGATTACCTTGCAGCTGTCCAGCAGCCTCCTACCCTCTATGTACTCCGCTGTAGCTCCACCTGTCTTCAAATACCAGCGGATAGGTCGGCTCGCCACAGACACCTCCAAGGTCACCTAGTCCCTGTGCGCCCTTTCCTCCGCATCTCATACTGCATTCATCGCCTTTGAGCCTAGTACGAGCACGACCAGCTCTACGCGTACGAGCCTTATGGAGTCGTTGGCTTTGCCTCTCCTCACAATCGCGCCATCAACTGGAAGTTCTTCTGCGATGCCAAGTATTGCCTCTGGGATGTCTAACCGTAATGTAAGTAGTATCTAGAATGGTAGAAAACCCCTACGTCAAGCAGTACATATGGGGTTCATATCCCTTCTATCGGACAAGTCTATAATCTTATGTTTTATGCCTTTGATTGTCTATGAAAGAATGCGGAACCCTTTTGGAACCTTAGACGCAATTTTAGCCGTTATTGTTGCACTTTTCTAGTTTATCAGACCCAGCGTTCTAAGCTGAGGTAGCGGGATCAAAGATAGTGTGTTTCTCTCACGGTATATACCCGTCCTGTGTGTCTTTGAGACATTTGTCTCAAAACAAGTGTGTCACAAGCAGAAATCAAGTGTATACATGTTTACTGCAAGTTGTGTACATGTCAGTGGAATTGGCCTTATTATATGCATTCCTATGTAATTATGGCATAGTGAGAAGATACATGGGCAAAGATTTGCAGTATTCCCTACTTACTTTGAGAAGGCTCTTGGTTAGTATGGAGACTTCAGTTGCACCAAAACTCCAAGGAATCAATTGGATTCAACGGAAAGAGTCATTTGGATGGAAACACAAGGGAAACAGATGCAAATTGACAAGACCCAATTTTCATACCATGTGTGTTACAAGAGATACTTACAATTCCTTGATAAGTATGCAAGAACGGATTTTGCATTATATGGATACTATGGTGAGCATGGAAGATTCAGGTTTAGTTGGTGAAGTTGCCAGGACTGCAGTCAAGTTTGGATATGATCTGACAAAAGGGCACTAGTTTGTAGAACTTAATCTTCTATCATTGTTTTATGAGTTCTTTGATCCGTACTGCCTTTGCATAGGTCCTTGTATCCGCTGCCTAACCCAAGGAAAGCATTGCCAACAAGTAGAGTTTTACAGTCCCTAAGCCGGCCTAGGTGTATTGCAGGTCATTTGTAATAATGCCCACAAGTCTTACCAGATTCTGTTTCTAACAGCGTTTTGTCCCACGGTGTACAGTGGTGTATATTGTGACAGGATCCATCCCTTACTGACAATGAAACTGAACTTGCCACTGATTTATTAATGCTATCCAGGATCTCCCATATGATCCGTACATTGAGCCCCATTTCAAATTTGACTGGTGAATATCAACACCAACATGTTGCAAATTTTGATATGTTTTTGTCACCTGGCAGTGTTGCTCATTCCACAGCTATTGACAATATACTTTTGTTAAATAAGCACAACATGTTTTGCAACACACATAATGACAAAGCCTTGCGTCCTTGCCTTGGTTGGGTCTCCTCCAACACAGTCAAGAAAACCATTTTGGCCACCACGCACTTTGCTTGCAAAGTCTATAATGCACCTAAGCGTAATCATTCCAAGTACTGTTTTCCAGCACTCAATGTTCATTGCCGCAATGAGGCTGTGGTTACCAATACCATTTGGTTGAATACACCCACTGTTGATAACGGAGCTAAATCTGTGCAACTATTTGTTGGCCAACAACTGCTTGTTACCGACTTTTATCCTATGAAAACTGACAAAGAATCTGCTAATGCTCTTGAGGACAATATTTGTCATTGAGGCGCCATGGATAAACTTATCAGCAACCATGCCAAGGCCAAAATCAGCAAGAAAGTGTCTGACCTTACTTGTGCTTATCACATTGATCAATGGCAGGGTGAGCCCAATCATCAGCACCAAAATTATGCTGAACTTCAAATTACATCTGTTGAAGCAAACGCAAATAATATTTTAAACAAAACTGGTGTTCCCAATTTTACATGGTTATTGTGTGTTTCCTACATTTGATATTGATTTAATCATTTGGCACATGAGTCTTTACACAATTGGACCCCTGTCACGGTTTAGTACCATGCGACATGTCCACCAAGAATGTCCATTTGTTAGGTGTTGACATGATGGATGGCAGTTGGAGTGTTTACAAGCATGAAGTGAGTTGCATAGAACTTAATTTGGTCTTCTTGTATGGAATTCCTAAGTATAACAATGTATCAGGCATTGGAGAGAACGTGACAAAGTCAGTTGTGTTCTGACAGTGGCAACAGAGTGGGACAGCCAATCCTTATCACCTGACTAGCGGATGTAAATGTATGCGCTCCATTTTCCGTGTCATGTGTGTTTTGAAAGGTATTTCCGGTTCCACTATAGTATATGTGAGTGTGCGCCATGGTATAAGGATACTATGGCAAAGGAAAGATATTTTGTTTTGTTTGAGTTTGTTCCTCAGGTTTTGTTGTATCTTGGCAAATTGGAGGAACAACAAGAACTATTTTATAGCACTAATTCTTCAATCATTGTTTCATAAGTTCTTTGATCCGTACTGCCTTTATTGCATAGGTCCTTGTATCCACTGTCTAACCTGTGGGGAGCGTCATCAACAAATAGAGTTTTACAGTCCCTAAGTCTCTTAGGTGTATTGCCGGTTGTTTGTAATAGTGCCCTCCCTGGATTACCAGACTCTGTTCCTAACAGCTTTCTGTCCACACGGTGTACTTTGGTAGTATATTGTGATAACCCCTCTCGAAATTCTTTCCGGCAGTACTCCCAATATTAGTGTACACCTTCAATTTCATTTCTGGGAACCAATGTATTTGTTACGTAGTACAACCAATGTACGTACGTAGAACAGGAAACGCTGTGTCGACAATACCTGGTAAACGCAAGGTGGGCGTTATTACGAACGACCTGCGATACACCTAAGTGAACTTAGGGACTGTAAAACTCAACTCGCTTACGACGCTCCCCACGGGTTAGACAGCGGATACGAGGACCTATGCTAATGCAATATTTGGATCAATGACTTTCTAAAACAATGAGAGGAAGATTATTCTACTACTAGTCCATCAGGCTAGGGAGGTCCAGTTCACTGGACTGCCGTTACCATGTTCCAGATAATCTTACTCACATGTACGAGTCTTCTTCTTCTAAATATAAATCCCACACAGAATCTTGTAGCGAGTATTCATTCCTCCTTGATTACTCCCTCATAATTCGTGGGACTGGATCCTATCATTCATTTGTATAATCCTTTCCTGTATCCTCTTCCAAAGGATTCCCATAGTCATCCCGCGAATACATCGTGTCGTACAATAAGGCCGACACAAATCCAACGGTTCCATCGCCATCCTCAACATGATCACCAACCACGTTCCTGTTGGTATCTTTTACCTGTCGCACAGACATGTCGCGATGGTGTATACCGTAACATGAGGGTTCCTTCTGTCTGTGCCTTCAACTTCAAAATAGCAGCGCAACCGTTCTTGCCCTTGTTGAACTCCTTGATAAAAGCCCATCCTGGGCCAGTTGTGGTAATTGCCTCTTTGAATTTGTCAAAAACTTGCTTGTTGTCAATCACAAATTTTGGGCCTGATAAGATTGTCTGGGCGACCAAAAAAGCATCCATATTGTTGTAATCTTCAAGGGGGGCGGTCTCAGGCTCCTCCTGAGTGTATGGTATACATACAGAAGAGGAGTCAGCAAGGGACCACGGCAGAAACTCATGTACTGGTTCAAATTTTCGAAGAAAGAACGCCATTTTGTCATACCCTTGAGGGGAGTAGACTTGACCGGTGTCTGGGTCTTGGCCACCTCGGGGATTTCCTTTTCCTCTTCCATGCGGTTGCAGGCAAGCTGATCAACTTCACTTATGTTGTCCTCAGCACAAACCTCGTTTCCAAGACACTTCAAGCATTCAGCCCAGTGGATGATAACCAAAAGAGTTGACTTAGAGTTAAAGCCAATATGGATCTCCTTCTTGTTATCAGCCGTTCCAGGGGGATAAGTGCTCTTGAAGGATTTACCATGGTGTTGCTTGTTCATAATATTGACAAGGGAGTCAAGGTCCTTAGTGGTCAAGCGGATCAAAGAGGACATAGAGCCAAACCCTTCCAACACAAGAGCCTTGCGGGTACCAATGTTCATTCCGGTCATGGCGAGAGGATTGTCGTAATGGTTAACAACAATGGGAAAGACAGGGTTTTTGTTCATGACATTAGGATTTTCGATAACAGGGGCGACATTGGCTTGAACAGTTCCGTCAACGACAACAGCATTGAACGCGTCGTCGATGGTAGGGTTGTTGGGAGCAATATCAGACATGGTAAGATGGTGGTAAATTTTTGTATACTGGTGAATACGGTATTTCGGAAAATTGCAGCTGAATTTTCAGAAAAGTGAAAGAAAAACAGTGTTTGAGATAGAATTCGTAAATGACTGACATGAAAGAAT
>NW_002238033.1:0-7926 GCF_000150955.2 Phaeodactylum tricornutum CCAP 1055/1
TCGTATCTACCGAAAACGCTACTAACTAGGACGTAGCGTCAAACAATAGCTCCGCGGACGGACGGATGGCAATGCGGATACCAAGACTGCGTCCACAATCCGATACATCGCTGTGACCTTGTCGCCCCAGGCATCCTAAATGCCGTCAGTGTCTCCATTGGAACGCCCGTCGAGACTTCCATCGGCCAGTGCAACGGGTGTGCCATTGCGGCTGCCCTAAAATTCTCCATCACGAGACCCCTCCAGTGTCCCCTCGCTGAATGCCTTCTAGACTGCCTTCAACTTCATTGTCCACATCATCTTTAGATAGTCCCAGTGCCTCGCCCTCCGGAGCGCCATCCAGCAAACTGTGGGCCACGCCGTCGTCGTAACCTTTGTCATTGCCGTCGGATAGGTCGTCCAGGACGCCTCCGGAAGCTCTGTTGCTGTTCCCGTATCTCTTTACGATTTCTGGCTCGTCCGTTGTGATAGAAGATATTGCGAACGAAATCGGTCGGGACCTGTAAATAACCAAGATCAGCCCGCAAATGGACCCAATCACAATGGGTGCGTCAACAAAAGCATTGACGGTTTTGTTGACAAATGAATCAACAAAAGCATTTACCGAAGCCTCTACAAAAGCATTGATGGGTACTGCAACTAAAGTATTTACAAAGCATAAAAAACATTGACGGGTGCGTCGACAAAAGTATTGATGGGTGCGTTGACAAAAAAGCATCGAAAGAAGCATTGACGGGAGCATCATCACAAGCACCCTGAAAGATATGTCGACAAAAGTATTGATGGGTGCATCAACAAAAGCACCGATGGGACATTGGTGGTGCGTTAACAAAGTGTTGTCGGGAGCCTCAAGAAAAGTACTGAAGGTGGGCATCAACAAAATCTACGGGTACATCGACAAAAACATGGATAAAGTATTGAGAGGAGCATTGAAAAGTATAGCCTTGGCAAAATGCATTGACGGGAGCGTAAAAAATCACTGACGGGTGTCGACCAATTTTGTCTCGTCAGCGCTTGTTTAGTCCAAATAAAGGCGTCTTTACAGGAGGATTCGTCCTGTCATCCTGTCGCAAAGATCGGATCTGCACGGCCAAGTGCCTCAGAGACAACACCGGTGATAAAGTATAGCCACGCAATACTGCAATTTGCCACTAAGGTGAGCAATTGTCATAGCTATTGTTGTTGGAACATTCAACTAGCATAGTTCCTAGCTCTGAATATTGGCCATGTTTGCCAGCCTTATTACTGTCCCAGTCGTCGTCTGTACGACGCTGCGGATAGAGGCAATGTTTTTCGGGTCATTACCGAAATGTCATTTGCGAAGGCAGTGCGAAGTGACACGTGTGTGCATCTAAGGATGCAGCAGTTGTGACACGCAAGACGACATGTCTTGCCGACCAAGAAATCATCTTTACATAAGCGATTTTCTCTATTATGGTCGTCCCTTGAGAGGTAAAGAAAATACCTTCTCCACGTCTACAAACTGGGATTGAATCGAAGCAGATAAGTCTGCACACGATCAAAGGGTCTCATGTTCATCTGCATTCATCTGCATTCATTTGCATTCATATGCATTCATTTGCATTCATATGCATTCATTTGCATTCATTTGCATTCATATGCATTCATTTGCATTCATTTGCATTCATTTGCAGTCATCTGGATTCTGCGGGATCAACGCATAGAAGACAGTACAGAGGCTACGGTCTCCTTGAATACGATTGACCAGAACATTACTATCCCAGTGATGTGACTATCCGTGGAGAGTAGTACTGATTCTACTGAGACTCCTAAGGGAGCTCCAAGGGATTTGTTTGCACTCGAAAAGATTACATCCATATTTGTCTCTACACACAATTCTCAATTCTAAATTCAGTCGAGGTCAAACCAATTGAGTTACCAATTAATTACAATACAATCGGGGCCTTACAAGGCTTTCCCCTTTATTCATCTTACTCTCTCTTTGTATCAACAATACATTGCGTGAGTATTGAAGAATCCGTTAAATCAGACTCCTGTGTCTTGGTTTTCTAAATGACAGTCTACGGTTGAAACGGCTACGTACGGTTCAGAGTTTGTTGCTGCTCGTTTGGCTACGGAGCAAATTATCGACATGCGTCTTACACTACGTATGATGGGTATTCCTTTGGACAGTCCTGCTTGGCTCCTTGGCGACAATCAGAGCATTGTTACCAGCTCGACTTTGCCTCATTCTGTTCTTTCTAAGCGACACAATGCCCTTGCGTACCATCGCGTCCGTGAGGCGATTGCTTTTGGAATCATGCATTTTTTATGGATTGAGGGTAAGGACAACGCTAGCGATGTGTTGACCAAACCTCTCGGTCATGCAGTTGCTTGGCCTTTGATTCAGCCTTTGTTGTTTTGGAAAGGTGAGACGAAATCTCCCGTTCGTTCTGTTTCGAGTACCTCACAGTGGGGAGTGTCAACTGGAATGACAGTTTTGAGTACCGGTTCGCGCGATGGCGCGCACTACTTGGGTCGTGGCACCCAAGGCGAGCCTGTCAAAACTAATCTTGTGTGTTTGGTCACAAATCCCGACACGGATGTTTTTGGACAGGCGCAATCCCAGCTGAGTATTCAGAAACATGATGTGACTGTTTCGGGACTCGATCGTTGCCATGCTAAGGAGCATGGTAACTATGATGAATGTGCCCACGGTGCCATGTATAACACCGTGGAGAATAGTGGAACGGACCATGATGGCGCTTGGCAGATCGTGGGGCCGAATGGAAAGTGAACAGATTAGCTCTTTAGTTTAGAGTTTATAAATCTTAACAACGATTGTGTGAAAACCATATTCGTTAGTTCGTATCTCTTCGTTAGAAGCCAGACGAGTCTTGATCACCTCATGCTGTCTTCAGAAGCCAGGAGATACTTGACGTTGACATACAATTGCTATGTTTCCGGAGCCGCATGTGCTTAGTCTCCACTTGTCGGTTTACACGACCAAGATGGACTGGGATATAATTGGAACATCGAAAATACGATTGAAGCAATAAAGGGCCTATCACAAGACACATGGTGGGACTGAAGAAGAACAGCTACTCACCATAGGTGTTGTGCATGGGACTCATAGTTCTGGAGGTATATATACATGTGGGAGAAAGATTGTCTATTGAGATTATGGAAGTTGTGGAAGATCAATGATGAGCTGGCACTTTGTGGGATTGTTCACTGGACTGAACAACAGATTGACTAGTTTGTAGCATGTAATTTTCCACTCAATGTTTTAGAAATTCTTTGATCCAAATATTGCATTATAGCATAGGTCCTTGCATCCGCTGTCTAACCCGTGGGGAGCGTTGTCAGCAAGTGAGTTTTACAGTCCCTAAGCTTGCTTAGGTGTATCACAGGTCGTTCGTCATAACGCCCACCTTTGTTTACCACACACTGTCATAACAGCGATCTGTCCTCGGTTGTGCTTTGGTAGTACTCCGTAACAGATTAACAGTCTTGAGTCTTGACAGCACGTCAAACCACTGCTGCCCATTGCACAGTTGTTTGTGGTAAACACATCTTGAGGTCTTCGCTCAAGACGGTTTCCAAACTTCGTACTTGGTGTACATTGTTTGGTTACTAACTGCTGACATCTTTTGTTTGTTACATCAAGTGTCAGAGTTGCCACCTTAAGTGGGGTATTTATCGGCTTGTGTAACGCATTGGTTGGAAGCTGCTACCCTACTTCCTCACGGTAACTGGTATTGAGAACCCACTGGTACAGCTTCAGGGATTGTCAATAAGTTTCTGTGGCTTCCCTACTTCCTCGAAATCACTGGTGTCGAGAGCCCCTTGGAGTCTTCAGGGTTTGACGACAAGTTGTTTCGTGACGTCGGGTTGCTATAGTTGGGTGAGGTAGAAATACCAATAGGCTCAAGGACTCCAACCCTGATTCCGGTTGGGACGGGCTTACGACCCGGCTTAAAATAGTACAGGGGGACTATCAAACGCCCGACACTTCGTGTTTGCGTGTGTGCGGAACGGACACTGCCTACGGAGGCAGGGCAAGGGACCCAAACCCATAAGTGTTTCTTTTTCGTTTTGAGAACCGCAAAAACCTTTCTTATTGGTTTGGCTACCCAACCCATCATGTTAGCAAGCACTGGACAAATGACCAGCAGCACTGTCTTCTCGCATTTTTTGGATAAAGTTTTCTCAATTCCCCAAGGGCATCCGATTCGGCTTAGCTTTGCTCAGCAAGGGTATGATACCGTGGAAGACCTTCTCGGTATTTGTGAGAATGAACTTGGTACCTTTGGGTATGTTCCTCCAACAAGCTTGGACACCAATGACAACCCCCAGTGGACCCCATTGCTCATGGCACACCGACAGATCCTTCGCCATTTTCTACGTTGGCAGGCCTCACTTGAACGGAAAAAGGGAAGTTCTTTAGATGATTCTGAGCTTGTTGCGTTGACCAGTAGTGACTTTGCCTTCTATAAACGGTCGGCACTTGGTCAAGTTTCAAGCGTATTGACCACTGCAACATCTTCTTCGAGCGCCCCGGGCATACCTAACAAACCTCGGTCGGTTTTTAACGGACAGAAGAAACCTGTTTATTGTAAAGAAGATGCAACTACCCTGTCTGTCAACAACACCAATGCAATCACGTACTGTTCGAGTGTACATTCTGCATTGAGATCCGGAGCAACCAACCTTGACCTTATGCCACAGGATGGGGAGAGTATTCCTAAACCCATCAGCTTTGTCAAGCCCCTTCAAACTGAAACCAACAATTCCTGTGCCTTTAAGGGTTTACCTGGTTTCACTCCTGACAACCTCATTGGAAAAACTTTTCTAACCGACAGTCAGGATGATGGGGAGCTATTTCGTGAACGGCAAACTTTCCCAACTGATACTCAGGATGATGGGGAGCAACTGTGTGAATGCAATACGGGAAAATTTCTGGAATGTGATAAACCATCTGATGAAAAAATTTCGGAGGGACTTGTAATCAGTGATGACAAGTATGATGAAACTCTAGTTGGCAACGAAGTTCTAGACAATCACGAAACCAATCTAGATGAAAAATTGCAAGACACAGACGGACCGTGGTGTATTGAGGGCATTTTCGCATGCAAAGGACCTTTCCCCTCTTCACACATGTCAGAAATCTACGAAAGTTCTAGATACCATGTGTTTGATTGGGGACCTAGCTACGGATTGCTAGATGCCATACAGGTCAACAACCTTGAAATATGTGCTACCTATGCTAAACACCAAGATCTACTAGACACATTGGGAGGGAATCATTCCAACTGGTTTGCAACTAGAGTTGAAGAGTTTCAAGGACTTCTTGACCAAGATTGTCTGAGGTGCTTTAAACATTCCCCTGTCTTCAAATCTGAGTGCCAACTCCCTCATGACCCTAACAAAGCTGTAGCTATTGACAAGTCAAATGGAAATAGCAACTGGCAGGATGATAAGAGCTTCGAAAGGGGCAAGCCTTGTGAGCATATTTTTATTGCGAAACGGGAGGATCTGGTGCACAGCAACCAAGTCTCAAACGCACCGGAAGAGTACAAGAAGATCCTCATCCATATGGTCTACAACGTCAAGCATGACGGAAGGCACATTTCTCACAACATGATAACAGTGCATTCTGTGACAGGAGTTCTTTGTCTCATCAACATACGGCATAACTCGTTGTCCTACCCGCAAGTTTGCAAGGCAATCCCAGATGATGTTACCTATGCTCTGAAGATCCTAAGTGGTGAGATCCTTAGTGGTGAGAACAAAGATGATGTGCTCAGCAAGTTTTGGAATTTGCTACAAATGTGGCCACTTGTCAACCTTCTCCTGTTTGGGAAGGGGGACAAATCAAATTGTGAGGCAAGGACATCTATAGCATCAAGACAGGCCGATGGGGAGTGTTACGGTACACTACCTTGCGGCATGTCCCTCGGACAGTTTCCACTTGGTAAGGAAAGTCTAAGTGTGAGCCAATCCGATGGACGCAGCGGTTACGTGTCCCATATGGAGTTTGTGTCGGCCTTATTGCGCAAATCTACCGTATTTGAGTTACCCTGTTGTGGTTTACCTCCTTGCGACATGTCTTGTGGAAATTATTCACTAAACACGGATGTCGCAAGTGTGAATCAAAACTATGCACATGGAGTTAAGGAGGCATGCACAGAAATGATACCAAAGCCTTGTTCCGTGGCCACGTGGACTCACAATAATCGAAACGTTTGTACAATGTCAACTGGAATGACAGTTTTGAGTACCGGTTCGCGCGATGGCGCGCACTACTTGGGTCGTGGCACCCAAGGCGAGCCTGTCGAAACTAATCTTGTGTGTTTGGTCACAAATCCCGACACGGATGTTTTTGGACAGGCGCAATCCCAGCTGAGTATTCAGAAACATGATGTGACTGTTTCGGGACTCGATTGTTGCCATGCTAAGGAGCATGGTAACTATGATGAATGTGCCCACGGTGCCGTGTATAACACCGTGGAGAATAGTGGAACGGACCACGATGGCGCTTGGCAGATCGTGGGGCCGAATGGAAAGTGAACAGATTAGCTCTCTAGTTTAGAGTTTATAAATCTTAACAACGATTGTGTGAAAACCATATTCGTTAGTTCGTATCTCTTCGTTAGAAGCCAGACGAGTCTTGATCACCTCGTGCTGTCTTCAGAAGCCAGGAGATACTTGACGTTGACAGATTAACAGTCTTGGATTGCTAATCACTTTGCTCCCGTTTGTTTGGAGATTGTCTGGTTCTGTGGCAGAACGGCAATAAAACAATCCGTTGGGTAAGACCAGTGGCATTGTTGTTGTTTTCGATCTGCTGACGAGTCGATCGAATTAATCGTTATCTCGCTTGTCCTTGGTGCACGAGATATTGTGTTTGTCTCGTTTGTCCTTGGTGCACGAGATTCTGTTGTGTGTGAATGACCCGACAGTTGCGTTCGAGAATCATCCCTGCTTTGACCATGGACCCTCTTGAACATGTTCTTGTGAACCTTTTGGGAGCGACGACACCGGATTCGTCGTACCGTCGGTTCTTTGAAGAGTACGGTATTACTCAGGCCAGCGAGTTGGCCTCAATCACCGAGAATCGTCTTGCAACGGTGTCATATGGTGTTTTGACCCCTTCTGTGGGAGATACCCCTGCTACCATTGTTCGTATGTTTCTTCCGCCTGCCCAGCAGGATCGGATCTTGAAAATTGTCAAATGGTTCCTCTCGAAAGGTACCGACGTGACAAACGAAACATGGTTTGAACTTACCCCTGAAGTCCTTGAGTATTGGCAACCAGCCTCTGCTATTGTTGCCCCTGCTACCCCTGTTGGATCGGATGCTCGGAGTTCCTTTGTTGAAAGTGCTGCCGCAAAGTTTCGGAAGACAATCAAGAATCACTCCGTTCCGTACCCAAAGTTCAGTGAAGACCGTTTTTGGGTCACTTGGAATACGAATATTCGTATCAAGCTCCGTATCCATGGCGTCCAGTTGGTTCTTGACCCGGATTATTTGCCCGAGACCGTCGACGAGACGGATACATTTGTCGAAATGCAGAACTTTGTCTTTGGCGTGTTCAACGATATATTGTTGACCCCTCGTGCGCGTGGAATCCTCCACAAGCATGTGGATGAATTGGATGCTCAGGCTGTTTACCGCGACCTTGTTGCCTCGTACGGTAAAGGTATCAATGCGCAGATCACTGCCACATCCATTGAAACAAAGCTCACTTTGTACTCATTTGCGACTTCAAAGAGCAAGACCTGTGTTGCTTTTTTGACGACTTGGCGCAATTTGATTTACGATCTTGAACGGATCAACGAGTTCCCCTTACCGGATCACCAGAAGAGCGTACGACTCAAGTCAGCTGTCCGTTCCCATCCGCAATTGAAACTTTTCCTCGGAAATGTTCAGCTTTACTCTCGGACCCATGTGGGTAAGAGGG
>NW_002238033.1:18604-21008 GCF_000150955.2 Phaeodactylum tricornutum CCAP 1055/1
GACGGTGGACTCTCGGTAGACTCGTCATTAGCGGATTCCTCTTTCGAGACGGGAATTGCTGCGGGAGATGCCCACGAGGAACGCGACGAGGTCAAGGAAGTGCAGAAGCTGGCAAAGAAAGAAACTTCGTACATTCGATTTTGGCGACTCGTTGTGATCCTCTCCTTACTTGTCACTGGTGCCGTTGTTTCAACCTTGACATTTGTCTTTTTGAAGGCGGAAGAGCAAGATGATTACGTGGATGCGGTGAGCAATTCCTCGATTCGTCCTTTTTACGGTTGGTAAAAGATCTAATCCTTTCCTATTTCTGCCATAGTATTATCTCTTTGCCAACACGGTTGGAGACATAACTCAATTTCGTGTCGAGAATATGTTTGAAGAGGTAAACGGAATAAGCAACATGTTGACGGCACACGCCAACGACAGCGGACAATCATTCCCATTAGTAACTCCCTTGCCTCAGTTCGAGGTCCATGGAGACCATGCTCGGGTACAGTCAGGCATCGAAACTTTTAGTTACTTGCCCTTTATAAAATCGGAAACGCGTGCGGCATGGGAGCAGTTTTCGGCTCAGAATCAGGATTGGATTGCCGTAAGCAGGGTACGTCACAGCAACCAAATGACATTGTGATTCACCATCAATGCTAAAATAACTCTTATACTTCATTTCTTCTTCACGAAGAACGTTGCTCTCGGCCGCGACGATACAATAAGTGAAACGGACTATGTCGTCGCCAATATAACGCCAGTTATCTTCGAATTTTCCGAGACTGGCCCAGGCTATGCGCAACCGGGAAAAGCCTTGTACGCGCCAGTTTCTCTGACGAGCCCACCACCCTTCAATCCTTTCATTCTGAATTTTGATCTGACGTCCGTTCCAGAGGTACCCCCTCTTGTTGACGCGATGGCGGCATTAAAAGGTACGAAAAAGTGCATTTGAAACAACCATGGTCGTTTGATTATCTCAAGCAAGTAGGAATAAATTCGAACAGATTCTGTGCTATCTCCCATAACGGACGTATCTGTCATTGCCGGATCAACGTACTCGGCACAGGATCATCAGACATACCATGATTTGTTTGTGACAAGCGTAGGAAACGAAACTGTCGGAGAAAGACCGCATAGGTAAGTGAGATTAGCAGAAGTAGAGTGAACATTCTGACCTTCCGAAAAGCTTGTCTAACTGGCCCTTTAAAGTTTCATGTATACGCCTGTCTATCGTGAACTCGGAAATGATAGCTCTCCAATGGTAGGATTAATTCTCTCTACATTGGCGTTCGATCGCTACATGGCAGACTTGCTTCCTGACAAAGTCAGCGGAATATATGCTGTGCTGGTGAATTCTTGCGGAGATTCACATACGTATGAGTTGACGGGTAGCCGCGCCATCTATTTAGGCAGTGGAGAGCTATATGAGCAAGCGTATGCCAACCTTGAGGTCACGGTGCCTTTTTCTGCATACAAACGTCCCGAGGCTGCAAGCAGCATCGAAGGACACTGCTTGTTTCAGCTTCGTTTATATCCGGGGAGCTCGTTTGTCGAAGGGTATCGAACCAACCAACCGACAATTTTTGCAACAGCTATCGCCGTTACGTTCTTTCTCATGGCCATGACGTTCTTGATCTACGACCGTTTCGTAAATCGCCGCAATGCAAAGGTTGTCAATGCCGCCGCCAGATCTAACGCCATCGTGTCATCTCTGTTTCCTTCCAATGTTCGTGATCGTATCTACGAAGAAGCTGAAGAGAAGAACAAAGCGGCTAAGAATTCAAGTATGCTTGCGCCGCAGTCTCGTTTGAAGGATTTTTTGAACAACGGAGGCTTCGATGCGGAAGTGCTGGAAGACGAGGACGACATTGCAGTATTCAAGACGAAACCGATCGCTGAGCTTTTCCCAGAGACCACGATAATGTTTGCAGATATTGCAGGTTTTACCGCCTGGAGTTCCAGCCGAGAACCAGCTCAAGTTTTCATGCTTCTTGAAACCCTTTACCACGCCTTTGATGATATTGCCAAGAAGCGACGCGTATTTAAGGTAGAAACTGTTGGTGACTGTTACGTAGCCGTCTCAGGACTACCCGACCCTCGCAAGGACCACGCTGTGGTCATGGCGCGCTTTGCCAAGGACTGTATGCATAGAATGCACTTTCTCACGAAAAGGCTGGAAGTCTCCCTTGGTCCCGACACTGCGGAGTTGTCACTACGAATCGGGTTGCACAGTGGACCAGTCACTGCTGGTGTGCTCCGTGGTGAACGATCTCGCTTTCAGCTGTTTGGCGACACAATGAACACAGCATCTCGCCTAGAATCGACTGGTCTTCGAGATCGAATTCAAATTTCTCAAGATACGGCCAATATCCTTATTCGAGCAGGGAAAGCGGAATGGTTCAAACCTCGCGACGAT
>NW_002238006.1:0-4692 GCF_000150955.2 Phaeodactylum tricornutum CCAP 1055/1
GGCAGCGGGATCAGTCCATTTACGAAAGCGTCTACCGTGTAACCGTTCAGCTGGATGGTGACGTATCCATGACTGACGCTCGCATTGTTTCCGCTACAGCCAATACCAAGGTTCCTGCGGATATGGCACGACGAATGGAACGCGTCACGAAGAAGAAACCTCCCAAACAAGTTCTGGTGGAATTTTTTTTGAACGCAGATGAAATACAATCCCGACCTCTTAATCTTGCTGAACGGATTACGCGATCTTTTGCCCCACAACCCGGCGCTGGTCCGGATTTTCATCGGCTTTCGGACTTCTCAAACGACTGGCCTGGCAGCTCATCTTGCTGCACCTTTTGTACCTACAGTCGAAAGGGAAGCGATGGATTTGCAGGATCAGACGCTTAGAATTTTTAACACAGAGCTCCTGGAATTTGCCGGGATTGTCATGCGCCTTTCCTTGGATCATTCATTTGCATTGCTAGATTCGGACTGGCAACGAACTGCGTCCGATCGAGATGCATTGGAGTGCAAGCTGGAAGTCGAAGCTGCCGCGGCCGCGGCACACGGTGTCTCACGTATACCCGTTGAGAAGCAACACGATAATGCATGCGATGACAACTCCGACCCCACGTCTGAAACGAACAAGGCGAGGGGTATCATGGGATTTGCTCGGTTCATGGCAAAGTGAGTACTATCTTATAGTATTTCCGTATTCGCGTCTGCAAGACGTTCCTAATGTCTTCTTTGCTTTGTGCCGCAGGAATGCAAAGAAATCCATTGCCTCGGCAGTTAAAACCGTGGAAAAGATGATGGGAGACGGTTCAGAACTGCTCAATCCACCCGATCATCGTCCGCTTTGCAAAGAGGAACGGCAAGCCATTTTGTTGATGCAGTCATTTTGTCCACAACAGTCGACGCCAGACTACATGGTTGGTACCACTATTGCTCAGGGATTTTCGCGTTGCATGCCAAACTTGACCCCTCCCGTATTGACGCGTACTGGAGTTGTTCGAGGGGATGTTGCTCGACTGCCGCATCAAGGAATTGAAGGCTTCGTACGGGACAACGTCATTCGTCGAGATGTTTTTGATAACGCCCGGGACTACCACAATGTTATTGCAGAATGTCAAACATTGCAGGTCGATGACTTGCTACTCAACCTGGAGGGCTCAATTTTGGACGAGGAGAAAGCTGTGAAACTCGTCACGTGGTGGACCAAATACAGCCGTGTTGATCCTAACGCGACCGCTACCAAAAGTCTGGCCTTAAAAGATGCCATAAGATTTAACGAAAACCTACTGACTGATACCAAGGACAAAACATCCGCGGGGCGATCTATTGTGCTGATGCGCAATCTTCTTTTTTTCGTTGGTGCGGACTCTTTTTTGTCAGGCCGAAAGTTGCCACTACCGGAGACAGTGATCCCGTCTTCATTACAAGACAGGATGGGGCTGGCGGTAGTTACCGACGTCTCGCTCAGAGGCTGGTTTGGACCACTTCCCATCGAAATTTGGGCCGACTACATTTGTAATACACCCTGTATGACTGATGGGAACCGCAGCCAAGAAAAAGAAAGGGTAGAGATTCTCTCTATTTTACACCAGCATTGGATGCAGCGCTACCCGAACGAACGCTCTGTCTTTGGAAAGTTTTGTAAAGGTCTCCTATACAATAAGCGGTCGATTCCAATTGACACCGACCAACAAAGCGAGTTTGCTGCTGAAAAACCATCTGAACTGTATCTCTATTCGGCCGAATTGAAAGCCTTTGAAGGAATTGGATCCTTTCACAAGGTTGGACATTCCCTTAAACTTGCCGGCATCAGTGAAGAGTTCTTATTGTTGCTAGGTGTGCGGAAAAGCTTGTCGATTGATATTCTTTTTACAAATTTGGACAAGCTGGCATGGAGAAACGACCCGAAGCCGCTGATTGAATACTTGCGGACTGCTACCTTGACAAAGGAGGACTTTTCCAAGCTCGTGACAACAAAGTATCTTCCGGCAGAAAACAATTTAAATACGTACGCGCCGTCAGAACTCTATCTACCCTCGGACGACATACGAAAACTATCATTTGTCAAAATATTTCAGTGGCCATCAGAGTTTGAGATTGCTGAGGGGTCTCGGAACGGGCAGTTTCTTGTTAAGCTTGGAATGAAAAGCAGGCCGCCGCTAGCTACGATACTCGACTACGTTGTGAGTGAGGTGAAGGACGGGTCGGAGCGCATTAAGTACTTGGAATATCTTTGCGACCGACTCGGACCAAATGGCGCATACTACAAGGAGTATTGCAGGATACCGCCTGCTCGTAAGCGCCAGCTTCGCATTCTACCATGCACGGTAGGATCAGCGTTGGATTCAGATGCAGCCATAACCGAGATCCATTCCCCGCTTTCATGTCTTTCGGATGAAGCGTGCAGTGTTATGGGCTTCCCTATCATCGATCCAAAACTTGGCAGCTCACGAGATCGCTATGGGCAAGCGTTTCAGTGCACACCAGAGCCTGAAACTGAACTCCTTCTCAAGCAACTGATGATGCTCGTTGTACAAGCTCGAGATCAAGCGTCGAAGGTTGGTATTGATGGTAAAACAGAACTTGCCACAAAGACGGAAGATGCCTTTAAAAGTATTTTTCGGTACTTGTCACATCGAAGCTCGGACTTCAATTTGACTCAAATGAATGCACTACGTACAGAACCCTTTATCCCGTGTCAGGTGAAGGGATCTATTTCTTGGTTTAAGGTAGACCAAGTGTTCTTTCGCAGAGAGGAAGGAACGCCCGACGCATTAACGGAAGAACTGTTTCAGGTTGTCGAGTTTAGTCCATTCCTCGCCACTGCTGGGGGTATGTCAATATGTCTGGATTGCTCGATCATTCTTTTTCATTTTCTTACCTTACTCTTATCCCTCTTTGCCCCGTAGTGAAACAGGAGGCTAGTACGAGAGATCTGTTTCAGATAATGCTGCTCTCGCCAAGATCTGTATTCGATACTCTTGGTAGTGAAAAGAAGTACCGAAGCTTGCTACGGCGAATTGCTGCCGATCCACCTTTTTCTCGGGTCACTCCTCAGATTCGGAAGTCACCGTTTTTATTAGCCTACTTACTGGAAACATCAGAGGGAAAGAACTGCTCGGATCCTTCGGAAGTAGCCAAGTGCGAGTTGGCTGCTGCAGAAAGCATATATATTGTAGATAACTCGTTTTTTGGACGGATGTTTCCAGTCAAGCGAGCTCCCCACGAATCCGATCTTGAAGACTTCTACGTCGGGTTGGGTTCAAAGTATATATCTAAATCTGTCTCTCGCCGTTTTGAAGTTGTTGGGAAAGACTCTCAAGATACGCCACTCACGAGCGCATTGAGGGAGCGTATTCTGGAGCGGAGTCCCCTTTTAGTGTCTCCCAGCATCACATCCCGGCCTCTAGTCGAAAACGCCGCAGCAATTGTGAGCAGTGAGAACCTTGACTTTATTCAAGCCCCAAGCTTGTTGGCTGTCTACTCTTTGGGCGGGACTGTGCGCCGGGCGCGCACAACGTGTTTTTCGCGTCAAGTGGGCATGAAAAGGGGTCGGAACGCCATCTATGTCGTGAAGGATTTTGACTGGTTCGACGTCGGTTACGCGATAGGCGACCTTGTTTTGCAACGTTGCCAGCTCGAAGACGCTTTCTTCATTAGCTCTCTACTGGAAGCGCCGCTTGAGCAGCTTCGGACTCGTGGATTTCCTGTCGATCGGATACTCAAGCCCGTGCAGGTCGTTGAGCCGAGCCTTCCGTCGCCTACCACATCTAGGCCATTGCCTGAACAGGCTGACCAAGGGTCCACGAAAACATCGGACCCCGGAGTCATGAGTCGCGGAGACGGAAAATCAATACAGACCCCACCGAGGGTAGAGACTGCAAAACGCCAGTCAGGATCGCCCACCATTGCCACAATTCCACCGAAGTCAGCAGCGGCCGAAGCTAGTGCTTCCGATACGCCGCCTTCCGCAGCGCAGAAGAGTGGATTTCGAGACATTTTGAGTCAAATGTTTCCCGATGCGGATGAAGAGTACATTCAACAGCGGCTGGGTGCGAATCCTTCGCTGGAGGACGTCCGTCTCGCCGCAGAGGCCATGTCTTCCGGAAGCTATCCGCGTAAGGAAGAGGAGGCTGCTCCGTTGGAGGACAAATCGGACGATACTACGGTGTCTACCACCACCAGCGATCGATTTCCGGAAGCGGACGTGCCGACTAAAAAGAGTCGGAACGGACTGCGGAAAAAGTTTGGTCGAGCATTGGGGGGTTTCCGTGGATCCAATCCGAACGCATCGGGGCCGTCACCGTCTGCGAAAATACCTAGCGGTGTCAGTGTGCCGGCAGGCGAGTCGTTGGCTCGTCCGGGGCAATCGGGACCGAGCATGGCTGGTCCTTCCACCAGCCGTGTCAAGGAACCGCGACACAATGTTTCACCCGCCGCGGACGCGGCGTCGCAAAAGAATTTGGAAAGTATGCTGCAACATACGGTTGGACAGTCGGCGGCGGTGGATCGCAACGGTCTCGAGGCGCCAGAGTCGCGTCTGTTGTCGGTCCCGGAAGAGTTGGATCGTGGGGAAACGTGCGAAGCTATTCCCGCGCAATCGTTGTCTCCCTTTGCGGGTGCTAACGGAAGCGGGAAGTCGTCGAACGGCATTCGGGTCTTTTTCGCGCGGGGAAACGTCGAGTCCGAGCGATTT
>NW_002238034.1:0-4692 GCF_000150955.2 Phaeodactylum tricornutum CCAP 1055/1
GGCAGCGGGATCAGTCCATTTACGAAAGCGTCTACCGTGTAACCGTTCAGCTGGATGGTGACGTATCCATGACTGACGCTCGCATTGTTTCCGCTACAGCCAATACCAAGGTTCCTGCGGATATGGCACGACGAATGGAACGCGTCACGAAGAAGAAACCTCCCAAACAAGTTCTGGTGGAATTTTTTTTGAACGCAGATGAAATACAATCCCGACCTCTTAATCTTGCTGAACGGATTACGCGATCTTTTGCCCCACAACCCGGCGCTGGTCCGGATTTTCATCGGCTTTCGGACTTCTCAAACGACTGGCCTGGCAGCTCATCTTGCTGCACCTTTTGTACCTACAGTCGAAAGGGAAGCGATGGATTTGCAGGATCAGACGCTTAGAATTTTTAACACAGAGCTCCTGGAATTTGCCGGGATTGTCATGCGCCTTTCCTTGGATCATTCATTTGCATTGCTAGATTCGGACTGGCAACGAACTGCGTCCGATCGAGATGCATTGGAGTGCAAGCTGGAAGTCGAAGCTGCCGCGGCCGCGGCACACGGTGTCTCACGTATACCCGTTGAGAAGCAACACGATAATGCATGCGATGACAACTCCGACCCCACGTCTGAAACGAACAAGGCGAGGGGTATCATGGGATTTGCTCGGTTCATGGCAAAGTGAGTACTATCTTATAGTATTTCCGTATTCGCGTCTGCAAGACGTTCCTAATGTCTTCTTTGCTTTGTGCCGCAGGAATGCAAAGAAATCCATTGCCTCGGCAGTTAAAACCGTGGAAAAGATGATGGGAGACGGTTCAGAACTGCTCAATCCACCCGATCATCGTCCGCTTTGCAAAGAGGAACGGCAAGCCATTTTGTTGATGCAGTCATTTTGTCCACAACAGTCGACGCCAGACTACATGGTTGGTACCACTATTGCTCAGGGATTTTCGCGTTGCATGCCAAACTTGACCCCTCCCGTATTGACGCGTACTGGAGTTGTTCGAGGGGATGTTGCTCGACTGCCGCATCAAGGAATTGAAGGCTTCGTACGGGACAACGTCATTCGTCGAGATGTTTTTGATAACGCCCGGGACTACCACAATGTTATTGCAGAATGTCAAACATTGCAGGTCGATGACTTGCTACTCAACCTGGAGGGCTCAATTTTGGACGAGGAGAAAGCTGTGAAACTCGTCACGTGGTGGACCAAATACAGCCGTGTTGATCCTAACGCGACCGCTACCAAAAGTCTGGCCTTAAAAGATGCCATAAGATTTAACGAAAACCTACTGACTGATACCAAGGACAAAACATCCGCGGGGCGATCTATTGTGCTGATGCGCAATCTTCTTTTTTTCGTTGGTGCGGACTCTTTTTTGTCAGGCCGAAAGTTGCCACTACCGGAGACAGTGATCCCGTCTTCATTACAAGACAGGATGGGGCTGGCGGTAGTTACCGACGTCTCGCTCAGAGGCTGGTTTGGACCACTTCCCATCGAAATTTGGGCCGACTACATTTGTAATACACCCTGTATGACTGATGGGAACCGCAGCCAAGAAAAAGAAAGGGTAGAGATTCTCTCTATTTTACACCAGCATTGGATGCAGCGCTACCCGAACGAACGCTCTGTCTTTGGAAAGTTTTGTAAAGGTCTCCTATACAATAAGCGGTCGATTCCAATTGACACCGACCAACAAAGCGAGTTTGCTGCTGAAAAACCATCTGAACTGTATCTCTATTCGGCCGAATTGAAAGCCTTTGAAGGAATTGGATCCTTTCACAAGGTTGGACATTCCCTTAAACTTGCCGGCATCAGTGAAGAGTTCTTATTGTTGCTAGGTGTGCGGAAAAGCTTGTCGATTGATATTCTTTTTACAAATTTGGACAAGCTGGCATGGAGAAACGACCCGAAGCCGCTGATTGAATACTTGCGGACTGCTACCTTGACAAAGGAGGACTTTTCCAAGCTCGTGACAACAAAGTATCTTCCGGCAGAAAACAATTTAAATACGTACGCGCCGTCAGAACTCTATCTACCCTCGGACGACATACGAAAACTATCATTTGTCAAAATATTTCAGTGGCCATCAGAGTTTGAGATTGCTGAGGGGTCTCGGAACGGGCAGTTTCTTGTTAAGCTTGGAATGAAAAGCAGGCCGCCGCTAGCTACGATACTCGACTACGTTGTGAGTGAGGTGAAGGACGGGTCGGAGCGCATTAAGTACTTGGAATATCTTTGCGACCGACTCGGACCAAATGGCGCATACTACAAGGAGTATTGCAGGATACCGCCTGCTCGTAAGCGCCAGCTTCGCATTCTACCATGCACGGTAGGATCAGCGTTGGATTCAGATGCAGCCATAACCGAGATCCATTCCCCGCTTTCATGTCTTTCGGATGAAGCGTGCAGTGTTATGGGCTTCCCTATCATCGATCCAAAACTTGGCAGCTCACGAGATCGCTATGGGCAAGCGTTTCAGTGCACACCAGAGCCTGAAACTGAACTCCTTCTCAAGCAACTGATGATGCTCGTTGTACAAGCTCGAGATCAAGCGTCGAAGGTTGGTATTGATGGTAAAACAGAACTTGCCACAAAGACGGAAGATGCCTTTAAAAGTATTTTTCGGTACTTGTCACATCGAAGCTCGGACTTCAATTTGACTCAAATGAATGCACTACGTACAGAACCCTTTATCCCGTGTCAGGTGAAGGGATCTATTTCTTGGTTTAAGGTAGACCAAGTGTTCTTTCGCAGAGAGGAAGGAACGCCCGACGCATTAACGGAAGAACTGTTTCAGGTTGTCGAGTTTAGTCCATTCCTCGCCACTGCTGGGGGTATGTCAATATGTCTGGATTGCTCGATCATTCTTTTTCATTTTCTTACCTTACTCTTATCCCTCTTTGCCCCGTAGTGAAACAGGAGGCTAGTACGAGAGATCTGTTTCAGATAATGCTGCTCTCGCCAAGATCTGTATTCGATACTCTTGGTAGTGAAAAGAAGTACCGAAGCTTGCTACGGCGAATTGCTGCCGATCCACCTTTTTCTCGGGTCACTCCTCAGATTCGGAAGTCACCGTTTTTATTAGCCTACTTACTGGAAACATCAGAGGGAAAGAACTGCTCGGATCCTTCGGAAGTAGCCAAGTGCGAGTTGGCTGCTGCAGAAAGCATATATATTGTAGATAACTCGTTTTTTGGACGGATGTTTCCAGTCAAGCGAGCTCCCCACGAATCCGATCTTGAAGACTTCTACGTCGGGTTGGGTTCAAAGTATATATCTAAATCTGTCTCTCGCCGTTTTGAAGTTGTTGGGAAAGACTCTCAAGATACGCCACTCACGAGCGCATTGAGGGAGCGTATTCTGGAGCGGAGTCCCCTTTTAGTGTCTCCCAGCATCACATCCCGGCCTCTAGTCGAAAACGCCGCAGCAATTGTGAGCAGTGAGAACCTTGACTTTATTCAAGCCCCAAGCTTGTTGGCTGTCTACTCTTTGGGCGGGACTGTGCGCCGGGCGCGCACAACGTGTTTTTCGCGTCAAGTGGGCATGAAAAGGGGTCGGAACGCCATCTATGTCGTGAAGGATTTTGACTGGTTCGACGTCGGTTACGCGATAGGCGACCTTGTTTTGCAACGTTGCCAGCTCGAAGACGCTTTCTTCATTAGCTCTCTACTGGAAGCGCCGCTTGAGCAGCTTCGGACTCGTGGATTTCCTGTCGATCGGATACTCAAGCCCGTGCAGGTCGTTGAGCCGAGCCTTCCGTCGCCTACCACATCTAGGCCATTGCCTGAACAGGCTGACCAAGGGTCCACGAAAACATCGGACCCCGGAGTCATGAGTCGCGGAGACGGAAAATCAATACAGACCCCACCGAGGGTAGAGACTGCAAAACGCCAGTCAGGATCGCCCACCATTGCCACAATTCCACCGAAGTCAGCAGCGGCCGAAGCTAGTGCTTCCGATACGCCGCCTTCCGCAGCGCAGAAGAGTGGATTTCGAGACATTTTGAGTCAAATGTTTCCCGATGCGGATGAAGAGTACATTCAACAGCGGCTGGGTGCGAATCCTTCGCTGGAGGACGTCCGTCTCGCCGCAGAGGCCATGTCTTCCGGAAGCTATCCGCGTAAGGAAGAGGAGGCTGCTCCGTTGGAGGACAAATCGGACGATACTACGGTGTCTACCACCACCAGCGATCGATTTCCGGAAGCGGACGTGCCGACTAAAAAGAGTCGGAACGGACTGCGGAAAAAGTTTGGTCGAGCATTGGGGGGTTTCCGTGGATCCAATCCGAACGCATCGGGGCCGTCACCGTCTGCGAAAATACCTAGCGGTGTCAGTGTGCCGGCAGGCGAGTCGTTGGCTCGTCCGGGGCAATCGGGACCGAGCATGGCTGGTCCTTCCACCAGCCGTGTCAAGGAACCGCGACACAATGTTTCACCCGCCGCGGACGCGGCGTCGCAAAAGAATTTGGAAAGTATGCTGCAACATACGGTTGGACAGTCGGCGGCGGTGGATCGCAACGGTCTCGAGGCGCCAGAGTCGCGTCTGTTGTCGGTCCCGGAAGAGTTGGATCGTGGGGAAACGTGCGAAGCTATTCCCGCGCAATCGTTGTCTCCCTTTGCGGGTGCTAACGGAAGCGGGAAGTCGTCGAACGGCATTCGGGTCTTTTTCGCGCGGGGAAACGTCGAGTCCGAGCGATTT